>NC_134694.1:100835432-101015432 GCF_050947455.1 Rhinoderma darwinii
ATGGTAGGAAAGTTGGACAATCCCTGTTCTATTGTGCAGCATCAATCACATGGCGGGTCTCTTTCACAGTGAATATAGAAATATGTGGGTGCAGCACTTTCACTGCCACTAAGGGCCAAAATGCACATTATCTCAGGGATGAATTAATGCATCACGCAACGTTTTGGCTCACAGAGCTTCCTCTACTCCATGTACGTCACTGAAGGGGATGCATTACCATGTGTTCTCTATTCAAATCATTGCTCCCCATTTACTATGCTGGTGCAGTAGAAGTAGGCCACCATCGCCACTGGACGATCCAAAATTATGCAACACATTCCTTATTGAAGCCAGAAGAACTCAAAGCAATATTAAGTTGTGCAACCACCCACAAGTGCTGCCACAATAATGCTGCTGGTAGAAGTCAATACAAGGTCAAGAGGTCAATACAAGAGGTGAAGTAGTCAATACAAGGGGCAACACCAGTGATGCCCAACTGGCAGCCCAACGTCTGATGTTTTATGTACTTTTTGATGGAGAGAGCAAATTTTTATGGTACAGCTGCATTCTGTGCTCAACCATAAAGAACAGGAGAACCCTTCAATTTTCTCCTTTTATGGGGGCACTGTGGTTTCTTTTCCATCACCATAATTTGTGTCATGTATATGTTTTTGTATATGTATCTATGCGTGGTATATTTTATGGGCCCCAAAATCCTGATTCATAATAAAACGGGCTGCTTCCCTTGTCTGGGTTGCTGTAATTGCCACAATATGCAGAAGGGAAACAGCTTTATGCACCCAAGAAAGTCAGATTATGTCGTTTATCTGTTACAGTGAGTTGCTATATGTAGGTGAAACTACTTAAGAATGTGGGAACAGGTTAAACCAGCACAAATACACTATTCATAAACACAAGCTGGATCTACCTGTTCCATTCCATTTTGATCACCTGCATAATGTCGCTCAATTAAGGTTTAGGATTATCGATGGAATTCCTACATTACGTAGAGGAGGGGATAGGGTAGCCATGTTGAGGAGGTTAGAGTTACGTTGGATCTATAAATTGGATTGTTTAGAACCTAAAGGGTTAAATCGAGAATTCAGGATAGGCTCTCTCTTCTAGATATCCAAGTGAATTGTGTATATGTCAGATTGCTTTGGATTGTTTTTTGTGCTAAGTTATTACGTTTGTGACCTACCGGATCATTCTGATAGAAATGGCCCGTTGTGCTGTTTTTATTGTTGTATGAATAAATATTTTCTTTTTACTTTTCTTCGTGTTTTTGTGATTATATCATGATTGAAGACTCTTTGTAAAGATGGAATCCCGGACTGAATTTCAAAGTATATTTGTATTTAATAATATGATGATTAATATCCTGCCATGGAAACCTTTCCCACGAATGTTTAAAAATCAAAATATGATTATAAATAAATATGAGAATAGAAATGAATCTTTTATTATATTAGTTATCTATTGTGGTGTTTTATATTAGCATTATCAACGGAATCTCTTTCTAGTTATTGCCGTATCTGGAGTTGGTTTGACCTATTTGTTTATAGGTCAACCTTAGTCTATTGGTCACGGTAAACTCTGGTTTTTGAGATATGATTATTGAAATGTATTCCTAAATTACAGGTGAGACAAATGAAATTGCAAGAATATATACATCTTATATACATCTTAGATTGCTCTAATTTCTCCCATGCTCATGTGGTTACCATGGAGATTGGACGCTGTTGCGGAGCTCCATTGTATTTGCATGGAGTGTACAGTTGTAACCATGGAGCTGGCGACGTGTACGTGATGACGTGGTGCGCTCTTTTATGTGCGATCACGTGACCATGGTATCCAAGTGACGGGGAAGCTTCTATGACGGGGAGCAGGTTCGCGCAGGTGCAGTATGATTTGTTGAAGTCCGACTTCTAATAGATGATATCTATGATCGCAGTGCTGTCTTTGAAATATGAGTCTTGTCTTCCATCTGATGGGGTCATGTAAGTGACTCCTTATAATATTGATGTTTATACACTTGCTGATTTATACTTTTTTGTTATTTGATTGTTTCACATTCGGATTTGCATATGTAATTGGAATGATGATATCATATCCCTTATATATATTGCACTGTGCACTTTGTTTAATTGCTTGAAAAAGACCTACACTTGGGTCGAAAAGTCACTATTATGGTGGAATTAACCTCTGGTGCCTTTTTGATACCTTGGGACACGTGTGCTGCGGTTTTCCTTTTTTTGTCTGTCTCTGGAGTTGATATGGCCACGATTCTTATGCAGTGTGCACCGGATGCTTAATGCCTTGATACCACCACCTTCCATGATTATTGGGACTGGGATGTGCTGCTGCGCTCTCCACTTTCCATGTTTTATATACCTGTATTTGTGGTTTCTGCTCCCTCCACATGCTTTTTGTGAAAAATGAGAACAGAATTCAGTAGATTTTGACTGATTTGGAAAGTTTTTTATCTTCTACTCAGTCCTAACCTGTTTTTTAGTTAAATAAACTAAATAAAGAAAATACCAATCATAAATACAGATGTAAAAAAGTCATACGTGTGTATCCCTTGACCCGGTCCTGTCTAAATGTGATGTGCGGCCCTTCGAAGGAGTTAAATGCAGAATTTTAGACCCCCACAATATTGCGGGTAGACCGCCACTGGGCTATAATCATCTATTGCCGTAATGTTCTTCAGATTAATAACATTTTGAATCTGGTTGTTTTCCATTGATCACACAAATATATTCCTACAAGTGATAAACTCTCCATTTTTAATTGTTGAACTGACATTTCATCCCATGTATTTAATGCAAATGTTATAAATAATGTTCATTTGCATAACATATCACATATAGAGCAGATTTATCATTTCATTCTATGTTTATAAAGTTCGTAGTATTTGCGTACTTATTGTATTATCAGAACCTTGTAACCTCTTGTAATATGTATTATTATGTATAAACAAATGTGCTAGGAAATCCACTTAATTTTACATTATGACTTTATTCTTATGGTATTACATTAGTGACCTTAAGTGCAGCAAATATCTCCCACCTAAGCTGATCTCAGACCCAGTAATGGACACTAACTGTGGTCAAACATCAAGAATTAATGGAAAATGTATCACTAGACAGTGTATTGTTTAACATTTGTGTTACTTACCTGCAATGAAAATTGTATAATCACATAAATTAATGAGTGATTATGGACTTTAATGTGGATAAACAAAAGTTTTATTAAACTTTTAGGAAATAGGAAAATAATTGATGAATATAATTATTATAAGCATTTCTTGTAATGGGATTGTTAGCAGACTTTTTGTCTTTGAAAAAAAGTCTGAAAAGTTTCTGGTCTCCGATAATCTAGAAGAAATGACATCACTGTTCAGCACTTCTTGGATAATTCAGAATTTGAAGATTTGGGGTCAGGAGTGATGCCTCTAAGCAGGGGCAGGACAAGCAAAAATATTTTACCTTTACGCTCTCATTGAATCAATATATGCTCCGCCCCTGAGCACTGCTCTCTTCCTTTTAGCCGCGCCTTCTTTGACCAGCCGTTTTCATTGCCCAGCCTCTGAGGCCTTACATTGCTGATGATGGCATGGTTATATATAACACCTACTGAGACAATTGGGCTAATGTATGTAGCAAACGTAATGCACTGTGTAACATACAAATATGAACACCTATATAAGACATATGATCCCCTCATAGCTTTGGTCTGTATGCCTCCCTAAACTATATTCTTTGTTATCTGGTTCTCAGCACGTTTGGATGGTTTCCTATCTATTTTTGCGTCATGATATACATACCAGTTCTTATATGCACTATTTGCACTTTACTATATGAGGCTCTGAGACCCGACCTATGTGGGGATGCTTTTTCATGGGTAATGTTTCTGCCAAATGTACTTGTTTTTAACTATTTTGTCTTTGAATAAAATATTCTCTATTTTTCTCTAGAAATGGTTCCTGTGTGATTTCTTATATAGGTGGTCATGGTTTATATATAGTCATATGGATTGAGTCACAACAAAACATAATAGTATTATAGGACAGACATTTTGTTAGATGTACTTGGTGACTCTAGGGAAGTATGCAACTTTTAACATTGTTCTTTCAATTGTAGGATACCAAAAATGATAAGGCTTTTCAGAGGTGTATGTAAAGGATCTGCCAGGCACAGCTTCGGGGTTAACTCCCAGAACTAATCAGTCAGCACCTGAGAATACATCCCTGAGACTGACTCCTGCTTCCACCATTCAGGCTGGCAGGCTTAGGAGTGGGAGAACCTATCGTAACCTGGCCAGACCCAGCTAGCTCCCGCCCTCGGTCTATTTAAGCCTGCACTTCCTGTCCCTCGGTGCTTGTGATTCTTTCCTTGTGGTTTCCTGGCCCAGCTACAGCTCCTGCTATTTTTGATCCTGCTCCATACAGACCCTGGCTTACCGACTACTCTTCTGCTTTTCGTTTTGTACCTCGCACACTCCTGGCTTGACTCGGCTCGTTCACCACTCTGGTTGCTCACGGTGTTGCCGTGGGCAACGGCCCCTTTTTCTTGCTTGTGTTCCTTTGTATGTTTGTCGTGTTTGTCGTGCACTTACTGAGCGCAGGGACCGCCGCCCAGTTGTACCCCGTCGCCTAGGGCGGGTCGTTGCAAGTAGGCAGCGACAGAGTGGCGGGTAGATTAGGGCTCACTTGTCCGTCTCCCTACCCCCTGCTATTACAGTGTAACTTACTTTTCTATGTTTAGTTAGAAGGGTTGTCTGTTTTATGGGAATGCCTTTTTGTTTGAAGTGTCGACTGAAAATTAGTTTGGTCACATGATGTTTCACTGGTAAGACCCCCAGCGATCAGCTGTAGTTCGTGGCATATCCAGCAGAAATTGTTTAGATCCTCCAAAGCGCCATCACAGGAGAAATAAAGCATTACATGTGCTTATTAACCCCTTTAGGACGAAGCCATTTTTTGATTTACGTTTTTCATTCTTGCCGCCTTCAAAGAGCCATAACTTTTTTATTTTTCCGTCAATAGAAAATGTAGGGCTTATTTTTTGCAGGAGGAGGTGTAGTTTCTATTGGTAGCTTTTAAAGTACCATATAATGTACTGGGAAACTGAAATAAAATTATTTGCAGGATGAAATTGGAAAAAGCTGAGATTCCTCAATAGTTTTTTTGGGTTTCGTTTTTAGGACTTTCACCGTGCGGTAAAATGACAACTTAACTTTATTCTGTGGCTCAATATGATTACAGTGATATCAAATTTATAAATTTTTTTTTAATATATATTTTACAACTTTTAAAGAAAAAAATTTTTTGTTAAAAAAAAATTTGATTTGTATCGCCACATTCTGAGAGCAATAATTTTTTTATTTTTCCGTGGATTGAGCAGTGTCAGGGCTTATTTTTTGCGGGATGAGCTGTAGATTTTATCAGTATTAATTTTTGCTACATATCATTTTTTGATCACTTTTTATAAAAAAAAATTTGGGGAGCTAAGTTGACCAAAAAACAACGATTTTGGTGTTTTAAATGTTTTATTTTTTTACGGCGTTCACCGTGCACATTAAATAATGCTATATTTTAATAGTTCAGACTTTTACCGATGCAGCGATGCCAATTTTGTTAACTTTTTTATTGTAAAATGGGAAAAGGTTTTTTTTTTACTTTTAATTTAAAATAAAATTTCACTACTGAAAACTTTATTTCCCTTTTTTTTTACACATTTCATTAGTCCTTCTTGGGGACTTGAACCAACTATCATTAGATCATTGGTACAATACAATGCCATACTAATGTATTGCAGTATATTGTCATTTCCACAGGCTTCTGTTAAGCTGGCAGGGCTTAGCAGAGGCAGAGTGAACGCAGTCCTGGGGACCTTCATTAGGCCCCTGGGCTGCCATGACAACCATTGTCACCCCAATCTCATTGCAGGGGGTGGGGGTGGGTTTAGCTGTCAAAGGGGGCCGCCCCCTCTTTCAAAATGCCTCAGATGCTGCGGTCGCGATTGACCGCATCATTTGAGGGGTTAAACAGCCAGGAACAGCGTGTTAGTCCTGGGTATCAGCTGTAAAACACAGCCGACACCCGCAGCATATGGAGCGCGCTCAGCACGTGAGCGTGCTCCATACATTACCCCCCCACTATGACGTATCAGACACGTCATTTTGTGCGAAGGGGTTCAAATCCAAGGACTGTGCTTGTAATACTCAGATGTGCCTGGTTTTCCAGAGCTAGAAATGCTCTTTGTAGCTCTCTGTATCTCTGCTCTGGCCAATGGAGGTCTTAAAATGAAGGACTCCACTCTATATGCCCTTTTAGGGCATATGTTGTTTCTAACATATCTAATCACATGACAAATAAATTAATATAATTTATTTTTCCTACCAGTACAAACATTTAAAGAAATTAAGTAATTTATATTTGAGAAAATGTCAACAAGTTTTTGCAAATGTGTCCTGACATTAGAAATTAGAACATACTAAACTTAAAGACTATGGAAACCTTTGATGCCATTTTTGATGTACTGTTATGTATGTATTTTGTTAAAATAAGCACTTTTCTATTATTTTTCTAATAAATGTTCCTTCGATTCTCATCTGCAGCTTCTATGTATCCACTGTACATAGAAGCTGCAGAAAGCCGCTGTCAGTCAAATTCGTCAGTGAGCTGGACTAATGGCTGGGATGATCGAAGCTCCTGTGTGCCTCTGACACCTCATCTAACCCTAATACTAAAAAATTTTTTTATATTTAATACAACATAAAAGTAAATGAAACAGCTATGTTTAATTAAGAATGAAAAGACGTCTTGTTATATCTGGCTATCATTGTACAAGGGTAATAAATAGCACATACAGTATACCATAAAACATCTACAGAAAGAGTCTCTGACCTGGATGACTATAAAATTTAGAGCACGGTTAGTAAAATTTGGACTAAAATTTCTAAGACCTATTATATGTAGACCTCATAATGAAATCTTGAAGGTTTCATGTGCATCTCAAGGATATGAAACATTTGCATTGGCACAAGTTTCTGGTAGATTGATAGGAGGTAGACTAGATATGAAAAAATAATGGTTCCTGTGCCAAATGAATATACTGAATTGAACCAGCTTGTAAGTGGCTATATACTTTTCAGTGTAGCCAATATAAACATATACCCCAGTGCCCAGACATGAGTGTTACTAATATGTATGCATTGGGATCATGGTAAGTCTCGTGTGTAGTATATAAGTGCGTTAGTCTTAAGATTCTTTTTTTCCTTTAGATAAATTACATGTATACTTCTAGGTCCGCTCACTTTTCTTTCCTGCGCGCAGTTCCCTCGGCTACTCTTCAGACAAAGATGTGAGCGCTTTGATCTGCCAGGCAGAATCCACTGGGGCATTGGCTTAGAGGTTAATTACACAAAGACAGTCTCCAGCTGGGGCAGAACGCTCCCCCTCTATGTTTGACCCTCTCCCAGGTACCCCTGTAAAGAAGACAGACAGTAAAAATAAAAAGAGCAGCAAAACACCTTTTGATATATCAAGTCTCATCTTGCAGGATGTTTAATTGTTGTTATGTTTGTATAAACGATGTTTCAAATATAAATTATTTTTGGCCACTGGGCTCATTCTGTATTTAAATTCCCCCTTTGCATTATTAAATTGCCTTCTTTAATCACTTTTTTTTAACCTTAAAATAGTGATGACACATGTAATATTGCCAAGCCTCAAAAATTGTGGAGGACAACCTCAGCCATTGTAGCATGTGGGGGGGGGGGGCATGGATAGAAAATAAAAGGTTGCATTCCTTGGCATCTAGTTCTATTTTATACTGTATTCCTATTTGGCTTATTGGAAACTAGAATAACAGTAGATTTTTGTAAGTCCCATTAAATTAAAGGGAGACATCGGATGTGACCATCTTTCATCTGATACCTACATATAAAAGGGGTTCTCCCATAATAAATACTTATCACCTATCTACATGGTAGGTGATAAATATCTGTTTGGTGAGATTCCGACTGCTGGCACCCCCACTGATCACGAGAACGGGCTTACCCTACCGTTCCTGGGAGCCCCATAGGAATGGAGTGGTAGTGTGCATGCTCGACCACTGCTCGATTCATTTCTATGGATAAGTAATAAATATTCATTATGGGAAAACTCCTTTAAAGAGGTTTCCTGGAACCTAAACATAAAGTCTAATATGGTGAAAGTGCTGGAGTTGCAAATTGGCTCCTTCGTCTTGTATTTGCAATAGAAGGGTGCATGTCAATGGAAATATCCTGCAAACTCAACATTGGTCAAAATGTCCGTCTGTAATCTAATGTTTACGAGATACTCAAACATGTAGTAGCTGGAGAGTAAGGGCTCATTCAGACGAGCGTAATAGTCGTCCGTGTGCTGTGCGTTGAAATCACTCACATCACACGGACCCATGCAGTTCAATAGGGCCATTCACACATGCGTTGTTTTTCACGCAGCATGTGCCCGTTTTCGTGAAACTCACTGCATGTCCT
Organism: Rhinoderma darwinii; assembly: GCF_050947455.1. Classification (NCBI taxonomy): domain Eukaryota; kingdom Metazoa; phylum Chordata; class Amphibia; order Anura; family Rhinodermatidae; genus Rhinoderma; species Rhinoderma darwinii. Next base: position 100,843,941 of record NC_134694.1, read on the forward strand.
ATATTGGTTCGTTTTCACGCACCTAGTCGTCCATTAAAGTCTATGGGTGCGTAAAAACCAGGGACAGCACCAGACGACATCCGTGTGCTGTCCATGTTTCACACATCAAATTCACTGAAAAACAGAGAAATAAATAAAATAAAAAAATGAAGTGCTTGCACGGACGTGAAATACGCATGCCGCACGCAAAGCACACTGATGCCAATCCGCAACTTACACAGATAAGAAATGTTGGAAAAACGCTGTGTTTTATACACGCGCAAATTGGACACGCTGGTCTGAATGTAGTCTAAAGGTATGGGTATCTATTTTTTTGTTGCAGGTACGTGTGTTACGAAAAAGCGAAGTTGGTGGGGATAAGGGCCATGTACTGATATAACTTCAAATGAGATGTGCCCCATAAGACTTTATTGAGACCCCCAAAACATTTCTTGAGACCCAAGTTCTGACTCATTGGTTGCAAATTTGATTAGAAAAAAATGCAGTTTAGAGATAACTTTTACTGTATATCTAAGAAACTGTTGTTTGTTATCTGTCCTTGCAGGAAAGGTAGTGGTCTGAGTTTTGTGAGAATGGTTGCCAATGCTGGGTCCAAAAACCACAGTTAGTGCAGCTTTGCTCCATGCATAATAATAATAATAATAATAATAATAATAATAATAATAATAATAATAATAATACTTTTATATTTAGATCTCGAGAGTTTTAGGCACAGAACAGGACAGTTTGAGGGATGGTTTTGGCAGCACTGCAGACTAACACTAGGAGTGAGGCATTATACTATATAAAGGGACTGACACCATGTCTAGCGAGAAACATGGTGACCCAGGTGAAGAAAACTAGAATCTCCATCCAAACCGAGGTTTCGTTTTTCGCTGAAGATAATTAACTTGAAGATAATTATTGTTGCATTGCTGGAAAGTAAAACCTCTTTGAAACGACTACCCAAAATTGCCTTTTAAAGGGATCGTCCTCTGTAAGAAGAGGGCCAAAATGCACAGGATACAGCATCGTAGTGGAGTTTCTTTAGGCGCACCAGAGGTAATAATTCTAAAGGGTTACCCTCCATCTATCCAGAATATCCATTTTTTAATTCCTCCTAATTCTTGTAGCACAATAGTCTAATAGATTACTTGTGATCATCCCATAAGAAATACACCCCAGTGGTAAGTGATTGTCTCCAAAGTCATCTCCAAATAGGATTCTCTTCTGCTGGACCTTTGGGGCCCTATCGTTTCATGAGTCCAATTTTTGTGTCAGAGACTAGTACCAACGGAGAATCCTCTGGTACCCTGGTTAGACAGTCCAACCCTAAAAGAATATAAGGCTGGATTCACACATCGCGCATTTGTTGCAGATTTTGATACCAATTTTTAGGCCAAGCAAGAAGATGTTGGAAAGGGAATGGGAAATATAAAGGAAAAACTAAGACTTCTCCTTCCTCTTCGATCCAATTCTGGCTTTGGTTAAAAAAGCGGCATCAACAGCTGCAACAAGTACGCGATGTGTGAATCCAACCTTAGGAAATTGGGAAAATGTAATAGAAAAATCTGGTTAATATCAGAACTGGTCTTTTAGAGAGGTTTCACTGTACTATCTAATAAAATACTAATTTCCTGGTGTCCATGATTCGGCACCTGCCCATATTGTGCTTTTTGCAGAGGTTGTAAAGTGTTATATTTTATTTAAGATCATTGTTTTTTAATTATCATTTCCTTTCATCTCTGGTTTAATTACCATTTTCTCTTAAAAACATCTTAGAAAAATGTTACAGAAAACAGGATGTCCAGTATATTGTGGAATAGCGTGATCTGAGGCTTTAACTCAAAACCCCAAACTCCGTTTTCTAAGGTCAATTAAAAAGTTAAAGCAAAGTAAAGGCATTTGGTAGGTACATTAGAAGCACTATATAAAATGTTTTATATACATAATATATCCAGTCAAGTGGGTTTCTTCCATTACCAGTGTAAAATCAGGAGCATCTAATGGAAGGCGTAGTGCGCGCTGATGTTGCTTTTATGTTCATTTGAGAATGTTTTCATGTGTTTTCATTTATTGCACAGTTTTATTATGCACAGTCCCAGCTTGTACCACATGTCTCTCAAATCATTCGTCACAAAGAGAACAAAAAGCTTCGTTCTAGACAATTAGTACCAAAGGTTCCTCATCTGATTTCAGAGATCGCCAGAGCTGCCTAAGTAGATACCAAACTATACAGAATTCTAATTTGTGTTTAAATGCTACAATTGTTAAGGGATTTTAAAGCCGCATACAAAATGCGATGTGGCAATATTTTGACATCGATCATTTCTATGATAATAGTTTAGAGAAAATCTTAAAATAAAAATTATAACATTATTAAAGGTATTGTGTGGGAGAGGTCTTCTTTAACAAAACTAGGGTTAGACTGGCCTACCATAGTACCAGATGAGGCGCTGGTGGGCCCATGCTCTGACACGATAATTAGCCCTAAAGGGCCAGTGAAAGCAGCCTATCCTGAACGTGAGGGAAAAAGGAGAATACCCTGTGAACTCATTCATAGTGCAGTTGTAGGCGTGTACCAGCCAAATAATGTGTCAGCTCTACTGTCTATTCTTTCGCTGATCTGCTTATTAAGGAGGATGCGACTAAATCTCTTGGGCTGTGGTTCCCTTGAGGATTGAAAGGAGACTTTTTGATCCTGCAGATCATTTTTGGATCAACCGACTCTCAAAGTCTCTCCCTTGGTCAGATTGAATGTGTGCCGTCAAACCATAGTGCACAAAGAATTCTTCCCACAGGGTTGCCACTGTGATAGCTCTCTGATCCTTGGTGATGTATTCTTGAGCAAAATGGGTGAAAGGATCTGTAACCACTAGCATATTAATCAAGTTTCTTCATCCCGTTCGATCACTGGCAAGATTAATGAGGGGAGCTGATCGAGTTCTGCATTATACAACGCTCATAAGACTTGCAGTATCTCTAAATTTGAGCCTCCACTTTTGGCCAAATAAACCAATCAGTAATAAGTGTTCTTTTCTATGCCCAAATGCCCATGTTCATTATACAAAGGCCATCTAAAGTCATTTCTCTGAACCGAGGGGTCACACTAACTGTCGACGAACCTTTCCTGGCTTGTAAGGGGATTCGCGATATAGCAACCCCTTTCTCACAACTTGGGACTCTAACTTACGAGCACACAAGATTGACTCTTTAGGGCACTTCTTTTGTGCCTCAGGGCCCTTTTCACCTGCCACCACACCACTCCTCTTGTTGTGGCCTCTCAATATGATCCCGTTTCAGCTGAGGCAGAGATTCAGCATTGACCCTGGTTAACTGGTAAAACATGGGAGAAACGCCTTTCACTGGGACCCTGAGAAATCAAATACAGACCTGTACTGGAAATGTATTGGCATGTTAGAAATTACACATAGCCTTCACCCCCAGAGCAGGATCTTCAAGCCTCTTCTGGCCTTGGATGTTGACTGGGCAAGCAGGAGAGGGAATTTGTATCTACATTGGTGTTGCCAGGCTGGTACTTCAGAATGAAGTCATACTGTATACTACCTACACAGCGAGCCACGAGTGCTCCGTCGCATCAAGCTTGGCTGTAGGCCTCACAAAGACCAGCATTACTGCGCAGTAGTGCTGTTTAGAAAGGAGACCAAAAACATCATAATGCACCAAGTAAAAAGCAGGGACGCGCGTTACAGATAGTTCGGGGCCAGGCATGAACCCACTGATTACGCTGCCTGGCCCCTGTCAATCAATGTAAGAAGGGAGGTAGGGAGGTGGTTGAACTGGGTAGCGACGTAGGGGCGACGGTGACGCCCTCGTTGCACCAAAATGCTCATTAGCATAAATTTAATAAAATGTATTTCTCTACAATGGAGGCAGTAAGCAGAAATTGAAAATAAACACTCGAAACAGGTTAGTCTCCCCTACAATACCCTGCTACTAGTTTAACTCGGACATTCTGGCGACAGACTCCCTTTAACTGTGTGAAAGAATGGACAAAATCTGCAATTCTCTGTAGCCAGTCACTCAATTACTGATATGTTCCTTTTGAATCTTAATGAATATTAAAGCTCTTGAGCCCCTCTCGTGCCCAGCAGAAGACAGACATCTTCCAGGAGCATGGAGATTTCTTTAAAAACCATATAGCATCCCCTCCCTGAGTGTGAGGAGAGCAGGGTCATGTCAGGGCCCTCAGCTGATCTGCTTTTCCTTAGCTTCTCTGCTAATGACACTGGAAATATGCTAAGGAGCTGCCTGCAAGGGGCCTATCTAATGCGGTCACTTCCTGGGACCTCAAAGAAGCTTTAATTGCAGAGCTTTGGAGACAGCAGGTGTGCTTGTCATGTCTAATCAGAGATTCGGGTGTACTTGACAGCTCAGCCGAGGAAGAGCCTCTCACACTCGCTCCACACACGCATGCCCCAGACCCCCTCCCTCTATTCTAACTTTTCACTCATTGCACACTTGTCACATTGATTATGAGAATGAGTTTCTTCCGCCGCAATATAGAGAAGAAAAGCCTTCTTTTCTAAATTTGCTCTTATTCATATTGTTCGCCTTTTATAACAAGATTTTTTCTGCTTCTGCTCCGTTTGGGAGTAATAATGATATGATAAGTCATTAAGAGTCACTTACAAGCACTGGAGGTGTAATGCACACTCACCCCAGGTGCCGGGGCTATGTCTGTAGAATCAGTATTAATCATGGGCGGATAGATAGATAGATAGATAGATAGATAGATAGATAGATAGATTAGATAGAGAGAGAGAGAGAGAGAGAGAGAGAGAGAGAGAGAGAGAGAGAGAGAGAGAGAGAGAGAGAGAGAGAGAGAGAGAGATAGATAGATAGATAGATAGATAGATAGATAGATAGATAGATAGATTAGATAGATTAGATAGATAGATAGATAGATAGATAGATAGATAGATAGATAGATAGATAGATAGATAGATAGATAGATAGATGATAGATAGATAGATAGATAGATAGATAGATAGATAGATAGATAGATTAGATAGATAGATTAGATAGATAGATAGATAGATAGATAGATAGATAGATAGATAGATAGATAGATAGATAGATAGATAGATAGATAGATAGAGATAGATAGATAGATAGATAGATAGATAGATAGATAGATAGATAGATAGATAGATAGATAAATAAATACAAGATAGATACCCATTTCAGTTGCCTTCATAGACATTAATATGCTAAATTCACAGTGATGTGAAGATGCCACCAGCTTGATTCCAGTTATTGGAATATACAAAACTTTTTCTTTTAGACATTTCACAAAGTGCTGCGGCCCCCCTGATTAAGAAATTAGCAGCGATTTTAGCACATGGACCCCCCCACTGATGCCATCATGTGACATGTCACTGTCTCATCTTAGAGATCTGAGAGTGGATATCCCATTATTGGGAGATTGTGTGTTAAAGGGATCCTGTCATCAACATCTTACCTGTTAAACTCGCCTGACCCCTCAATGGCCGCAGCTGTCCAGAGTTCATTCCTGTTCTCTTCTTTTCTGAAGTCCTCCTCTGTCTGTAAATATCGTCGTTTAAACTCTTCCCGCCTTTTATGGTAATTATTTTTCCCTATGGGATGCAGCTTCTTAACCCCGCCCACTGTTGCCACCTGTCTGGCCCTGACTGGCTAAGGAGCTGTCAATCAAAAAGAAGGAGGTGGAGTCCACTCTGAGACGCTGGAGGAATGAAAATCTGACTTTTTTCAGATGAAGATTTGACTCTTTTCTGCTCATTTGCATACGGCTTGGGACCACTGAAAAACGGAATACTAAAGCTACAGAGCTTACTTAGAACATATTTATAGCTTAGATGACAATGATTTTTCACCCACTTTCACCAGGTATTGCTGGCTTTATAGCTAAAATGCTGGTGACAGGTTCCCTTTAATGGCTTTAGTGAATATGGCTATAACTTTGTATATGTGTTCAAGAAGATTTTCATACCAAGATTGTTGATTTGGCTAGAGCGCCGGTAAAGCAGAAACACGCGAGATCTTCACATCTATATGAAAGTTAAAATATTTAATTGATGCCCAAGCTGTAATCCTAATTGTCTGATGAAAAAATACAGAGGTCCTATCTCAGAGGGACGTCTGAATGAATTATAAATCACAGGCATCTGATGAACGAGCTGTTGGTTACTTTTACTTTGTGTTAATAAAAAAAATCAATATAAATGTAAGAAAATAATTCTAATTTTGTATTCAATGGCATCCATTATGGTGTCTTTACTTGCAATGTGGAAATACCAGCAAATGATACTAAAGTTACAACCAAGAGGCTCTATCAAAACATCGAAATTTATCTTACCTGATAGTGCCTAGATGGAGGCTATTACTATTAGCAGAAAATCTGCCTCAAAATTCCGTTTGGAATTTTGAGGCAGATTTTGCTCTGCCTGCACGCCGATTTTTGAGGCGTTTTTCGCCTGCGGCCATTGAACGCCATGGGCAAAAAATACCTTTCTCTGCCTCCCATTGATGTCAATGGGAGGTCAGAGGCGTAAACGCCTAAAGATAGGGGATGTCCCTTCTTTTTCCCGCGAGCCAGTTTTTCCGCTCGGGGGAACAAAACTCCTCCGCCTCCCATTGAAATCAATGGGAGGCATTTTCGGAAGTTTTTTGGCGCATTTTCCGACGCGTTTTCCGCGTAAAAAAACTCGTAAAAAAACTCAGTGTGAACTGGCCCTTAGGCTGTAAAAATGGCTGTAAAATATGGAGATGTTTTCAAGGGAAAACAGCCTCTGATTTTCAGCTGTTTTTAAAGCATCAAACGTTTTTTTATGCGTTTTTTGGAGCCGCTTTTGGAGCAGTTTTTCTATAGACACAATTAAAAACGGCTCAAGAACTGACATGCACTTCTTTTTATGGGACGTTTTTTTTACGCTCTGTTTTTGAAACACCATTTTTCCCATTGAAATCAATGGGCAGTTGCTTGGGGTCATTCAGCTTCCATTTTTTTCAGGCGTATTCGAGGCGTTTTTTGCCCCCCGAAAAACGGCTGAAAACGCAGCATGTGAACATACCCTAAGCCAGGTGTTTTATACTGAGGATATTATAATAAAAATGGCTAAACACAATGATTTCCCTGTTATAAAAGATAGACAGGACTTTAAGTCAACTGAGACCCGTAGAAAGCCAAAGTTTTCTGCAAGCTTTCTGCAAGTCCCACCTCTGATGCATTGCAATAAAAAAAGGAATAAAGAATACAAACAATAAAAACCCAAAAAAGAATTCTATTTTATATTTACAAAGTTCTGCACAATGCAGCAGTAGTTCTCAGCCGCCACCATTCTCTTTTGCAGGACTGCTAGAGTTTATGAGTGTATGCCAACAACCTTTCTACTCTATGTAAGTGACACTTACACCCACCAGCTAACTCGAGCCACTGCTTAGAAAACAGCGTGGTTGACAAATTATTCATAAGGAAGTCTGAGACTCTCTAATAGATGATTACAATGGGAAAGGCTGGTTTTTTTTCCCCCACTCGATTTCTTCTTTAAATATTATAATGTATTGTTCAGTTTATTAAACAGACTCCAATGTTAGACTAGAAAATGTTTATGATCTAATGATCTTCCTTTTAAATGAAAGTATCTTTAAGATGCCCTAATAAATCGTAGTACGTCATTCACACATTGCAGAATTAGGCTGCGTTAGCATCTGTGTTGTGGCTTCCGTTCTAGCGTATCCGTCAGAGAACCACAAGAACGGAAGTTAATGTTTCCGTCAAAAAAAACATTGATTTCACAGGGTTTTATTTTTGCATCAGTTGTGCTCAATTAGGCTCCGTTCCGTCAGATTTATATTTTTTTGACAGAAGAAATACCATAGTCTGCTGCGCTATTGTTTCCGTCAAAAATGATAGAAATCTGACGGAAAGGAGCTTACCGTTTTTTTTAACATTGAAGTCAATGGGTGACGGATACAAACTGATATGCCATCCGCATATTGCTTTTTTATCTTGACTTTTAACGTATAATATAAACAGTGGCTAGATCTCTTATCTTGGCTTTTTCAATAACTTTTCAATGGCTTCTGTTGTGTGATATTACGCTGCAGCAAGTTATCAGAGTCAAGTTAAAGATGGCTACATCCGTACTTGTACTGGAGAGCATTGAGCTTCCTTTGTGCATACTTCTTTTACCCAGAGGTGTAGCTAGGTTCTCCAGCACCCGGGGCAAAGATTCAGTTTTGCGCCCCCCCCCCCACATCTCCTTCCCCCTCGCCGTGTTTGTTTTCTCTACCAATCGACGTGTCATTTCTTTTTATGTAACGCGAGCATAAAATTATTTGTACATTTCACAAGCAATATGGTCCTATACACAACACCAGAACCAAGCTCGGTACATATATACAGCCCCAGAACAAATACAGCTGTGCAACCCCTGCCGTATAGGTTTGTACAGCGTAAAACTACAGCTCCCAGCATAGCCCGAACAATGGTAAGGATATGCTGGGAGATGCCGTTTCACAAAAAATAAATCCTATCATAATCACACCACCCATCATCTCTCTGCAGATCATACAGTGACTATAGTGCTGATTAGAGGCAGAATAAACATTTACATTAAGTGACTCACCGGTGACGTCTCAGATTCTAGTTCTTTTTCTCCATTTGGTCCAGACCTCTATGATGACTTCTCCCGGTCCATTTCTGCAGTTTGCTGCTCACATGTCTTCAGCTTCTCACTTTTCCAACATTTCTGCACCTATAAATAAATATAAAGTTATCATTATACCACACACTACGCCCCTAAATATAATAGTGCCATACACTGCACCTCTAATTATAATAGCACCATACACCGTGTCCCACACACACACTGTGCCCCCTGTAGATAGTGCCTGCCATAGAGTCCCTGTAGATAGTGCCCTTATATAGCCCACCTCCACATATAGTCCACCCCTGTATAGTGTTTCACAGATAGCCCACCCCTGTATATAGCCCCCCCTTGTACATATAGTTCACCCCTGTATATAGTGCTCCACTAGATAGTCCACCCCTGTATATAGTGCTCCACAGATAGCCCACCCCTGTATATACTATATACAAGGGTGGGCTATCTGTGGAGCACTATATACAGGGGTGGACTATATGTACAAGGGGGCTATATACAGGGGTGGGCTTTCTGTGGAGCACTATAGGGGGAACTATTTGTGGGATACTATATACAGGGGTGGGCTATATCTACAGGGGTGGGCTATATCTACAGGGGGACCATATCTACAGGGGGACCATATCTACAGGGGGGACCATATCTACAGGGGGGACCATATCTACAGGGGTGGGCTATACACAGGGCTGGGATATACACAGGGGGCTATATCTACAGGGGTGGGCTATACACAGGGGGGCTATATCTACAGAGGGGGGCTATATACAGGGGTGGGCTATACACAGGGGGGCTATATCTACAGAGGGGGCTATATACAGGGGTGGGCTATACACAGGGGGCTATATCTACAGGGGTGGGCTATACATAGGGGGGCTATATACAGGGGTGGGCTATATACAGGGGGAATATATCTACAGGGGGCTATATCTACAGGGCTGGGCTATATACAGGGCGACTATACAGTGAAGGAAATAAGTATTTGATCCCTTGCTGATTTTGTAAGTTTGCCCACTGTCAAAGACATGAACAGTCTAGAATTTTTAGGCTAGGTTAATTTTACCAGTGAGAGATAGATTATATAAAAAAAAAAAAACAGAAAATCACATTGTCAAAATTATATATATTTATTTGCATTGTGCACAGAGAAATAAGTATTTGATCCCCTACCAACCATTAAGAGTTCAGCCTCCTCCAGACCAGTTACACGCTCCAAATCAACTTGGTGCCTGCATTAAAGACAGCTGTCTTACATGGTCACCTGTATAAAAGACTCCTGTCCACAGACTCGATTAATCAGTCTGACTCTAAAATCTAAAAACATGGGCAAGACCAAAGAGCTTTCTAAGGATGTCAGGGACAAGATCATAGACCTGCACAAGGCTGAAATGGGCTACAAAACCATAAGTAAGACGCTGGGTGAGAAGGAGACAACTGTTGGTGCAATAGTAAGAAAATGGAAGACATACAAAATGACTGTCAATCGACATCGATCTGGGGCTCCATGCAAAATCTCACCTCGTGGGGTATCCTTGATCCTGAGGAAGGTGAGAGCTCAGCCGAAAACTACACGGGGGGGACTTGTTAATGATCTCAAGGCAGCTGGGACCACAATCACCAAGAAAACCATTGATAACAAATTACGCCGTAATGGATTAAAATCCTGCAGTGCCCACAAGGTCCCCCTGCTCAAGAAGGCACATGTACAGGCCCGTCTGAAGTTTGCAAATGAACATCTGGATGATTCTGAGAGTGATTGGGAGAAGGTGCTGTGGTCAGATGAGACTAAAATTGAGCTCTTTGGCATTAACTCAACTCGCCGTGTTTGGAGGAAGAGAAATGCTGCCTATGACCCAAAGAACACCGTCCCCACTGTCAAGCATGGAGGTGGAAACATTATGTTTTGGGGGTGTTTCTCTGCTAAGGGTACAGGACTACTTCACCGCATCAATGGGAGAATGGATGGAGCCATGTACCGTCAAATCCTGAGTGACAACCTCCTTCCCTCCACCAGGACATTAAAAATGGCTCGTGGCTGGGTCTTCCAGCACGACAATGACCCGAAACATACAGCCAAGGCAACAAAGGAGTGGCTCAAAAAGAAGCACATTAAGGTCATGGAGTGGCCTCGCAAGTCTCCGGACCTTAATCCCATCGAAAACTTATGGAGGGAGCTGAAGATCCAAGTTGCCTAGCGACAGCCTCGAAATCTTAATGATTTACAGATGATCTGCAAAGAGGAGTGGGCCAAAATTCCATCTAACATGTGTTCAAACCTCATCATCAACTACAAAAAACGTCTGACTTCTGTGCTTGCCAACAAGGGTTTTGCCACCAAGTATTAAGTATTGTTTGCCAAAGGGATCAAATACTTATTTCTCTGTGCACAATGCAAATAAATATATATAATTTTGACAATGTGATTTTCTGTTTTTTTTTTAAAATATAATCTATCTCTCACTGGTAAAATTAACCTAGCCTAAAAATTCTAGACTGTTCATGTCTTTGACAGTGGGCAAACTTACAAAATCAGCAAGGGATCAAATACTTATTTCCTTCACTGTATCTACAGGGGGGCTATATACTGGGGTGGGCTATCTATGGAGCACCATATACAGGGGTGGGCTATATCTACAGGGGGCTATATACTATATAGCCCACCCCTGTATATGGTGCTCTATAGACAGCCCACTCCAGTATATAGCTCCCCTGTAGATATAGTCCCCCTGTATATAGCCCCCTGTAGATATAGTCCCTCTGTAGATATAGTCCCTCTGTAGATATAGTCCCCCTGTATATAGCCCAGCAGATATAGTCCCCCTGTATATAGCCCAGCCCTGTAGATATAGTCCCCCTGTATATAGCCCCCTGTAGATATAGTCCCCCTGTAGATATAGTCCCCCTGTATATAGCCCCCCCTGTAGATATAGTCCCCCTGTATATAGCCCAGCCCTGTAGATATAGTCCCCCTGTATATAGCCCAGCCCTGTAGATATAGTCCCCCTGTATATAGCCCAGCCCTGTAGATATAGTCCCCCTGTATATAGCCCAGCCCTGTAGATATAGTCCCCCTGTAGATAGACACCCCCCATAGATAAAGCCCCCCGCGAGTAGACAAAGTTCCCCCCGCAGATACAGCCACACTTCTATTACAATTTAAAAAAACAAAAAAACATTTCAAACTCACCTTATTCCCGCTCCCACGCCGTCCGGCAGCCATGGAGACCTGCTCTCTTCTGCGCAGGTCTCCAGGGGGTTGAACGCGGCGTCTATGAAAGGCGCTGATTGGCTGGGCAGGATGACTTTCCCTGCCAGTCAGTCAGCGCCTTTCATCGAGGGAAGCGTCACTGGTACAAAAGGTACCAGTCGCTTCATTCGTGGAGAGGCGCTGAATGGCCGGGCACGGAACGTGCCCGGTCATTCATTGCTTCTAATTGTACCTGTGTCCTTGCGACACAGGTACAATTATAGTGCAGGAGGAGGGGGCGCTGGCGCCCCCCTCTGAACTGCGCCCGGGGCACATGCCCCGCTTGCCCCCCCCTAGCTACGCCCCTGTTTTACCATAGTGTACCTCAGTGTACCTCTATAATTATGTTGACTCTTCCGCATCGTACAATAGATCACCATGTTCAGGGCTCTTTAAATTCCTCTATTTGAATATCATTATTTATTTATTCCATGATTATGAATCTTACCTCTTTTTCGCACCATTTGCATATAGGAGAAGTCTGCTTACTAGTGACCTATACATGCTTTTCTCAAGGCCTGAGGGATCTGCTTTAGATTTAGCAGAAGCTCCATATACATATTCGAGAGCAGACATAGTAGATCTGCTCTGTATTAAAGAAGCACTACCACAAAAAAAAAAAAAAAAATCTGGCCCGTAGGAAAGGCACATTATGTAAATTGAGGTGAATGTATTTGTGAGTTATTCCCTCCCTTCTGGTCCTCAGCTGTGTCATGTGACCAGTAATAGGACTCTCCAAGTGCCACAGTATCTCATGTGTGGACAGGAAGTCAGTTTCTCTATCGTCTCGTGTGTGGACAGGAAGTCAGTTTCTCTATTGTCTCGTGTGTGGACAGGAAGTCAGTTTCTCCATTCATTCTAAGACTCACATCGAGGCTGTGACAGTAATGAATAGAGAAACTGACTTCCTGTCCACACACGAGACAATAGAGAAACTGACTTCCTGTCCACACATGAGACAATAGAGAAACTGACTTCCTGTCCACACACGAGACAATAGAGAAACTGACTTCCTGTCCACACACGAGACGATAGAGAAACTGACTTCCTGTCCACACCTGAGATGCTGTGGCACTTGGAGAGTCCTATTACTGGTCACATGACACAGCTGAGGACCAGAAGGGAGGGAATAACTCAAATACAGCTACCGGTAAGAAGATTACCCTCACCACAATTTACATAATGTGCCTTTCAAATGGGCCAGAGAATAAAAAAAATGTTTTGGGTGTGCTCCTTTAAGTGTTATCTTGTTGTAGGTTTTACTAGAAATGTGGTGTCGTAGAAGAATGGAGCACTAAAACTTAGACTTCGCGTACATGGCCTTATTACGACTCCTTTTTGTATATGTCTCTGATTTCATATGGAGGTTTTTACTGATAGATTTCATACGAATCCGACAAAAAAAAAATAGTGGCATGCTCCATCGGACTCTGTACAAAGATATTCTCCCTTAGAAGCAATGCTCCATACATACAAACAACACCTAATATAGCCTGTATGGAAGCACATGGAGGATGTATGGCTCCGTACCAAGGTACCATACAGCCTCTGTGCACTGCCATGCCATGTTGCACTTGCTGCTCCGTGGAAGTAATACAGTAACACTTTGAGGGAGATTCTCTCACAAAAAAAGTGTCCAGAAAAAGAGGCGTGGCTACGAGGAGCAGTATAATATGTATTAACAATGTATTGGTATAAATGTATATTGGCCATGAGGTGGCGTAAAGAGAGGTGTGCCCTCCATGCCTAGAAAGTTGGACCAAATTTATCATTGGAGATGCCTCCTTTTAATAAATTTAGCACCATTTTTGCCATTTTAACCAAATTGTAAATATATGTATTCTTTGACACTATTTTTAAATGTACTCCTTTGTATCCAAGGAAAATAACAGACTGACATTTTGTGTCCTATGCTAATCATGTGTGTGAAAAAAACAATTTCTCTTAGGCCATTTTCACACAGATGTATTACGGGAGAAACTTACCATACCTATTAGGGACGTAATACCCGGACTTCCAGCAGTTAAACGGAATTTAGATCACATAGGTCCTGGTATTGCGACCATAGTACGGTTACAAAAAAGCGCCCATATGATGGCCGTGTGAAAGTGTCCATATTGTTCAGGAGGAGTGATACAATATTATATGAAATAGTGACTCACCTACATTTGATGTCCAATAAAAATGACACCCTAGATATTGGTTGTGAAGAAAATAGCAAACTGGTATTTTCTTTTTGATGTGCATGACACAGTGGCATGTACTATCCAAGAAAAGTAGCAATTTGCCATCTTTTAAAGAAAAAGGCACATGGAAGCTAACATGGTAGGAAAGATGAATACAAAATTAAGAAAAGTTGCCCACAGCAACCAATCGGCTTGCAACCTTAATTTTCCTACTTGGCCTCTGACAAATGAGACCTCAAATCGGATTGGTTGTTATGAACAAACGCTCCATTTTAATTTGCACCATTTTTAATACATCTTCTCAATCGGTGTCCTAGGGAACGCTACATTGACGATTGGCATCTCAGATCTCAATTGTACAACGGCAAGCTGACACTTGGGGATATGTCAAGCAGATCTGCCCTTCAATACCATAAACTCTCTCTCTCATTTTACAACGTAATGTCTTCTGCAGTCTCTTATTGACTCTATGTCATGGTTTCCTACATTTGTTAATCATTAGTTGTTTACTTCCATTGTCCGTTTAATGGCTGATGGAGAAATGACTTGCGTTCCGCTCCTCTCATAACTCTGTGAGAAAGGCAGCAGGCCGGGTTAAAAGGGGAAGAAGGGCAATTAACAAAGACATGGTGCCTTTTCAATGTAAAAGGAAGCTATTCTTAGTTTCCCTAATAGTACAGGGATGTCAGCAGATTCTGAGTGCTTTAGGAAATATGGCAAGGTTAACGCTATGTTAATATGAACACGCTGGGGAATAAAGCAATTGGGGAAAGATTGTGGGTAGGAAAATGAGCAGGTAGGTGATTGAAATGTGAAAATGCTGGTTTTGTTTTTTCCTTTTCCAAAGCAGGAATACAAATGATCCCTACAAAGCTTGCACCATCCTCAGACCCTGTAGCCAATTAGTGTACATCAATATTTAATCAAAACTCCGCTATTGTGCAGAGGCAGCCTACACTGCGCAGACCAGCTACCCCGGCTCTTTCAGACACACTGCTATGACACATAATGATATTGTCAATTAATAATTGAACAGTTTTTGTTCTCCCTCCGTGACCTTATTAGCAGAAAATGTGAAGGAGTTTTTTTGGTGAGATAGAAAAATATATGTTCCCTTCCTTCCTCAGCTGCAGCTCCCGTTCAGTGGTATTTTTGCCCCTGTCAGACAATTCTTATCACTGTTTAGAAAGACAAGAGACAACTGCGAGAATTAAACATGCCATCTGTCTTCAATCATTAGCACTGCAGGGGAAATATATTTTCATAACTGTGTTAACACGTGAGCAACGGTATTAAACAAAGCAAAATGTGCGTTTATAGTGAAGATCATGCTGCAGCCTTTAACACCATGATGGGATGAATGGGGTTAATCAACTTATTATAGGTGGACTAACCACATACATGGTGCCATGGGCTATAGAAGCGCACGGGCAGCAAGTTTAATAGTGGTAATAAAAGTTCCGTTAAATATATATTTTTGCAGTGCTGTAGTTCAAACTTTCTTCCCTCTCTCCAACGTAAAAGGGATTTCAATGTCTAAGACCATCAATGTACCAGACATAAAATAGGGTCACACCAGTCGTGACTCTATTCGTGACCCATTAGGGTCACACCATGGTCCAATACTGAACCACACCAACATAATTCTGCCCCTTCTGTCACCAGATCTGCACACATTAGGCGTCAGAAAAGAGTTGCCAGCCACCCATATTGAGGGCCTGCACCTAGAGAAGCCCCATATTGATTTTGCCAAGGCGCCCTCGAACCTGTGTGTACTGTATGTTCCTCTCTTGAGACTAGTGGTGTTATAATAAAAAAAAAAACATTTGAAACTTTTTGACTTGTACATTTGATATCTTATTTTTTTAATGCTTTAGTCCCCACTCTCTTCCCTCCCTTTATAAGTGTATATTCACACATAAAAGTCATATGGCATTTTATGCTGCAATTTACACAAATTGTGGCAAGAAATTACAGCACAAAACACAATACGACCCCAACGTGTGAATATACCTTAAGGGTAATGGGGTTTCAATGCCTTAGACCATCAATGTATCTGACATAAAGGAGGGCAACTCCATTGGCATTGGGCTGAGGAGGTGCAAGGTACAATACTGAACCACACCAACATTTGCGACTCAGGAAGGTTAAAATCTGGTCCCCTTTTTCGCTTCTGTCACCAGATCTGCACGCATCAAAAGCTAGAGAAAATTTGCCAGCCGCTCAGAGCAGGGGCCCCTGGGTGGTATTGGAATATTGCCTAGCAGTTTAAGGGCACACACCTGGGGCGGCCTCATATTGATTTTTGCTATGGGGCTCTCCCCCCTCTGTGTATTCTACTCTCTTTGAGACCTGTAGTGTGGAAAGAAAAATTTATTTTTGACTTGTACTTTTGACATTCCAGATGTATGCTCCGCAGTAGCAGATATATTGATACAAAAGCTATACTTTGCAGAGTCCTTTTTTCAAACAAACAACATAGTACTTTGATATTCCAAATATAAAACATTTACCCAGTTTGGACAACAGATGCATAAAGAGCAAATGACAGGCCAGTTCATTCATATAGGTTGACTGTATCCAAGCAAATCTTTTGACATAAAGGAACCCTGTATCTCTGAGGTGTCATGGAGAACTCATCAGTGTAGACGAAAAAAATATTTAATGACAGAAATATCTTGTGTAATCAATGTACATAATAAATAAATGTGAAAGAGGTTTTCCAACTTAGAAAACCTGTATTTTATGGGCCTAAAATAGTAAAATATTAAAAGTGCTCTATTAGAGCATAATGAAGACTTACAGGGGTCTTCTGCTCAGTACTTCCCACTATAGTCCACTGCTGAGGGCCACTAACAAAGAGTACAGGATGTGAAGGCGAAAAAAATGCAGTATTTGGGACACGGCGCCGGTCTCGGTGACTCCTCCTCCACTTCTATAAGTTCCTATAGACTGAGCAAAATGGCTGCCTATCTGAACCGGGTGTGGCGGTTAGTCGGTATTTCATACAGGAGATGAAGTGGAGGAGGAGTCACCGAGACCGGCGCCGTGTCCCAAATACTGCATTTTTTTTCCCTTCACATCCTGTGTTAGTTTTCCCCGGGAACAGAACTTTTTCTCGTGGGATAGCAATGGGTGGCAGCCGACTTCCACAACGATCTTCATGTTATTCTCCTTTCCATGCTCAGCAATAGTGTTGTGCCTATCCTAGCACAACACTGCCAGGTGAGTGTCTCAGCTCGCCTTTTACTTACATTGTCCCCCGTTCCTTTCAATATTACCTTAGAGGAGCGCCGTGTCCTCCTCTCTTCGTTTTTCTTTATCCAGATATCACTAACAAAGAGTGTCTCTCGCTCTGACAGATCCAGTCCATCCATGTATTACATGGTTGGCCATTCATTTCAATGGCCGCCATATATTACATTTCCTCTTTAGCGGCCAGCTGTAGTTTGTATTAGGTGTCATGAGACAATTCTTTGTTTAGTGTCTTATTTTTTACCGTTTTTTTTTTGCAGATAAGTTAAGAATAATACTATATTCTGCATTTCTTTGTCTTTGTTTGGCAGTGAGACATTAATATCATATTCATACACACTAAGTCCTACTTTAAATCATAGGGCTAAAAGAAAACAGTCTGATATAAGCAGTAGCATAGCTGCGGGGGCACCTGAGGCATGTGCCCCGGTTGCTCGGTGTGCGGGCCTGGGGCGCCACTGGCATCAGCAAGAATTAGTAAAAAAAAAAAAGGTATTTTGACCGCTGTCTCAACTTTTTATGGTGGAGAAGTTCGGCAGTAGCAGTGTCAGAACATGACAGGCTGATGACCTAATCTACAAATCCTTGTCTTCCCAACAATATACAATAGTTTTAATGCTTTATTTTGGGGGGTGAGGGACGACAACAGACTGAACTGTTGCCCCTAAAAAGCCCATTTTTGTCCTAAACATACATATATCATATGCATGTCTATTATGACTCTCATATACTCATTTCTTAATTTCTTTGTATCACTCTATAAGAAAGGGGGATGGACTAACAGAAAGGGGCCTTTACCCAACTGGCCCAAATTTTATGGGGTGTACAGGAGCTTGAATGCTTTGTGCTACATTCTATAATATCCTCATTTTGCTACCAGTTGTTTGCATTATTTAGAGTACCATACCATAGTTTGTAGCAATGCTTTAAAGAACACTTTTCCAATCATAGATCAATTAAAGCGACCCTCCGAATGTAGCTAAAAATTTAATGTTTGCTGGGTAATGCAGAGTTCACATACCTGGAACCCTCTGTTTAGCTTGTTCACCTATTCCTTGGCCCCCTCTTCTGTCATCCAAGGTAGTCACAGCGATTCTCAGGCTACCCCGATGCACATTGTGAGTGGTAGTCCGAGACACTCTGCCAGGATATCCAATTGGCTAAACTGCTCAAGTGAGCAGCACTAGCTATCATGTGAGCAGTGTTAGCCAATCGGATTGCAGAGAAGAGTGTCTTGGACTACAGAAGCACAGTGTGCATTGGGTAGCCTGAGAAGCGATGCAGCCATATTGGATGACAGAAGACAGGGCCCAGGAATAAGTGGATCGGCGGCACAGCAAGCTAAACAAAGAGCACCAGGTAAGTAAGGATTGCTTTAATCTGAGTATCTCTTATATTCCAGTATTTCTCTGAATTCATCCAGGTTTGTCTATTTTCTTCATGAGTTACGCAATTGATTTCTTTGCTTTCTTTCGATTTGCTTTGTGAATTATCCATTGGAGTCACTCTTTATCCCTTAGAAGATCCGAGCTAGTTGCAATCCAATCAATTGAGTCATGCCTGCAATAGTATTGTCAGGAATCCCCAAATGGGCATAAGAAATAAAAAGTGAGTCGGAGAATTGAATAATGAGGACTGGGAATGAAATCCTGATTCTAGTGCAACAGAGAGAAAATGAAGGTTGTATAAGAGAGAACTGGACTGCCGTGGCCCTCAGATCCCAGGCTCAATCAATAAGTTCTTCTGACACCTCTGACTTCACAAGACGAAGGAAGCGAAGCACAGTAACCGGCATATCATAAAACTATTCCACATTCATATGAATGAAGACTTGGCTTTACAGTAAACATTGCCTCTGAATTATTCTTTCTTAGATTGTCTTTATGTTGCCAATAATGATAAGGCTTTTAATTTACTTGGAAATAGATGTTTCTATGAATTCACCTTTAACGGTTAAGAATTTTTAAGTCATTAAAACTTTTTCTTGTGCCATTGTATCGGTGGATAAGGCAACACACTGGTAATTATGGAGATTGTAGGTTCCGAGATCATCCGTATTCATGAGAGCTGAATTCGTCATTAGACCTTTACTTGCGTTTCTATGAAAAAACACAGACACTTGTGCTACATAAGAACTCTGCTGTATTGACAAACTCAGCACTACTACATCTGAAAACCTCTGCTGTTACGGTGATGGATATTCAGAGGAACATTTAGGAAGAAGATTGATATTTTAAAATACCTCAACCACTCTACAAATTTTTGTGACAAAACTGTTACCTTCAGAAGTGAAGGATGAGAAGCAAGAAGATAAACTGATTATTAAAGGTGTTGTCCGGTTTTGGCAAATGCATGTTATTTTCCGTATACCGTATTTTTCGGACTATAAGATGCACCTGACTATAAGACGCACCCAGATTTTAGACAACAGAAAATATGAAAAATGATTTTATATTTTACTACTTTTACAAAGAAAAAACTATTTGTTAAAAAAATTTGTTCTGTTTCACCACATTCTGAGAGCCATAACCATTATAATTTTCCATCGAATAAGCATTGTAAGGGCTTATTTTCTGCGGGACGAGGTGTAGTTTTTATTGGCACAATTTTTTGGTACATATGATTTTTTGATCACTTTTTCTTTAATTTTGTTTAGCGCTAAGGTGGCCAAAAAACAATAATTCTGGTGTTCTACATTTTTTTTTACGCCGTTCACCGTGTGAGTTATATAATGGTATATTGTAAAAGTTCTGACTTTTACGGACGCAGCGATTCCAATTTTTAAAAAATATAAAAAGATTTTTTACATTACAAAATTGGAAAGGGTTGTTTTTTTTTTACTTTTAATATTTTAGAATTTTTTTTTTACACTCTTGAAAATGTTTCTAACATTTTTTTACACATTTTATTAGTTCCCCTAGGGGACTTGAACCAGCGATGATTAGATCCAAACATCACCCCCCCCCCGCGCTCCTTGACGTCAAGGGTCGGGAAGGGGTTAAGACTTGACTGCCGACTATAAGGCACAGGGACTTTTTAGCGGGATTTACTCTTGCTAAAAAGTGCGTCTTATAGTCTGTAAAAAACGGTGATTAAAACCTATACAATTTCCCAATATACCTGCTGTATTAATTACTCACGGTTTTACATTTTTTTGCTTGTTACTCAGTAGGAACATTCATTGTTTCCTTCCAGTGGATGCAATTCTGTCCATGGTCATGTGATGGACACACAGGTGCTGGGATCGTTAGAAGACGCAGCTCTGATACACATACTGTAACGGTAACGAGCCGTGCACCTGTGTGTCCATCACATGACCATGGAACGAATGTTATCCAATGGAAGTAAACAATGAAGGTTCCTACTTAAAGGGAAGGTGTCACGAAATTATGTTTTTTTATATGTTATTGCTTTTACTATGTCATTAAAATAAATTGTATTTATTTGTGTTTTTGTGTTGTACTTTTTTCTTTTTTCTTTCTTTTACTTCTCTTTGGGGGCTGCCATTTTTTTTTTCATCTCTGTATGTGTCGATTAACGACACATACAGAGATGGAATATGGCACATACATACTCATAGAGAATGCGAACGGGAGCCGTTCCATTCACTATAGCGTGCGCCGTCTGTGTGGGAACGCTGCATGCGCCGCTCCCACACAGTCCAAAAGGAAGGTCTTTGGCAGAGCGACATCCGGTGCCATTTTCATGTGGACCCGAAGCCGCGGCCGGACAGTGAGATGACTACTTCTGGCCGCGGCTTCCGGCCACATGTTCAGATGCAAGGACTAGGAGCGGAGGGAGCGGAGGCAGCGACAGCGGCAGGAGCAGGTAAGTTATGTTTGTGTATGTGATGTGTGTGTATGTTCGTGTTATACTGTGTGATTACCACTGTATCTAATCCTCCTACACTGTGCATTCGCTCAAAAAATGGCGGCACACAGTGTAGGAGGTTTGAACATTCAACCCCCTCCTTTCTCCTGGCACTAGCCAGGATAAAGGAGGGGGGGATTGTTTGAGGACACTAGAGCGAGTGTGTCTTCTCCAATTTTGCAGCATAAAGCAATGAGGTTGCTTCACCACATGCCAATGTTGCAATTTTGGGAATTGCTCCCTCTAGTGACCAGCACATGGAAATGTTATAAATTAGAATCTAATTTATAATATTTCCTGACTTGTGGAAAATTTAAAAAAATTAGAACAATGTGTAATCATTTATATACTAACAGTTTAACTAAAAAAAAAAATATATATATTTTTGTAGCGACACATTCCCTTTAATAGCATTAAGCAGAGATCTTGAACACTGTGAGGAATTAATACAGAAAGTATATTGGTAAATTGAATTTTAATTATACAAAAAAATAACATGAATTTCTTGTTTCTTTTCTTAGTAACATCCAAGCATATAGCTATTTCGCTACCCCAAAGTGGGTGGAAGTACTGCATTAGTTCTATATATGCAGAGACGAAAGCAATTAAATGTTTAAGACATGCCTGTATCTTTGGGTATATATGACGGACAGAGACAGACATGGGAAGAGACACACAGGCCCATATGACTCACTCAGACTGACAGACGGTGGAACGAGGGTAGTACAGAGGTCCAGGGAGGGGTCATAGACGACACCTCCAAGACAGACAGAAATGGACTGACAGCTGTCCCATGTAATGATTATAATCATCGTGGTCCTCCTATTATTAAACAATTAGTATTAAAGACACAAAAATATGTAATATTTAACACTGATATAGCCACAAAAATTGTGAAAATGTCATTGAGAAACCTCCAGTGAGCTAAATACATCCACATCAGCTGCACAAATCTGTTTGTTTGCTTCAATGTATCAGTCTGGAGTGCAGGATGTTAAGTTCACAGAGTATTAGAAAGTTGTATACATTTTCATTATACAGTGATTAAAGGGATTGTACCATAATCAATTATTTTCTGATTTTCTTATTGCTTGGACCCCCACTGATCACGAGAATGGGGGTCTTGAACCCCCTGTTCTTTTTCTTAATTATTCAAACTTCAATACAGCGCTCAGTTGTTTCCGTCATTATCATAGACATTGAATGAGTGGCGGGTGCATGCTCGACTGTCGCTGCAATAAAGCTCCTCCTCACTGTAGGGGGTGCAGTGAGGAGTATCTGGAGGTTTGGGACACCCGTTCTAATGATCGGTGGGGGTCCTAGGTGTGAGTCCCCTAGTGATCAGAAAATTATCACATATCCTGTTGATAGGTAATAATATTTTATTATGTGAATACCCCTTTAAGCTTTCTTGACATAAGGCCAAAATCAAACCCTTTCATCAAGGAGATAATGAGACCACCTAATACCCAGACAGTT
Organism: Rhinoderma darwinii; assembly: GCF_050947455.1. Lineage (NCBI taxonomy): Eukaryota > Metazoa > Chordata > Amphibia > Anura > Rhinodermatidae > Rhinoderma > Rhinoderma darwinii. Next base: position 100,866,623 of record NC_134694.1, read on the forward strand.
AGAAACCATGACCAATCGGCATCCTCAGTATTAGTGTATTCATGCGACATCCTACTTCTATAGTAATATAACATAACTGGCTCCAATTACAGTTTCCATTTATCTCTATGAAGTTGATTTCAAGCTCTGTATCAGGAAAACGGATCTCTAACCCTTTTTGTATGTTCACACGGCTTATTTTCGGACGTTTTGCGGGCCGTAAATGGCCGAAACATGGCCGAAAAATCGGAAGCAAAACGCCTCCAAACATCTGCCCATTATTTTCAGTGGAAAATACGGCGTTCTGTACCGACAGAGCGTTTTTTTACGCGGCTGTTTTGAAAACACAGTGCGTAAAAAGATGACCCGTAAAAAGAAGTGCATGACACTTCTTGAGCCGTTTTTGGAGACGTTTTTCATTCAGAAAAACAGCTCCAAAAACGGCTGTAAAAAACGCAGCGAAAAACGCGAGTTCGCTTAACCCCTAGGCGCACCACGACGCCACATCCGGGTGGCCAATGTCTTAGCGCACCAGGACATACAATTACTGCGCGGTTCCCGATGCACACTGTCAACGACAGTTTGCATCGGGAACTGGAGGCCAGCTGTCCCCAACTGCTGACACTCCACTGATGCCGATCAGCGGCTCATTTTCGCTGATTTAAAAAAAATTAACCCCTTAAATGCGGCGATCGATTGTAATCGCCGCATTTTAGGGGTTTCTAGCACATCGGCAGACCTCACAATCAAATCGTGAGGTTTGCAGATGGCTAGCATGGCGACCGGAGGCCAATTAATAGCCTCCATTTCTGCCATGTACGGAAGCCTATCAGGACCAGCCTCCTGATAGACTTCCTGTCAGAGTGACAGGAAGTCACTGTGTCGTTCCCGATGTACACTGTCGGTGACAGTGTCATTGACAGTGTGCATCATGAACTACGAGTTCAGCTGTCCCTGACAGATGACACGCCACTGTTGCCGATCAGCGGCTCACCGCTGCTGATTTCGGCAATTAACCCGTTAAATGCGGCGCTCAATTGCGATCGCTGCATTTAGGGGGTTTGTAGCACATTGGCAGCCCCCATGCAATTGTGGGGGCTGCTGATTCTTGTGATGGCACCCGGAGGCCAGACAACGGCCTCCCGGTCTGCCATGTATGGAAGCCTATCGTAGACTTACTGTCAGAGTGACTGTGACGTCACACTGACAGTTGGAATACATTACACTACCTAGGTATTGTAATGTATTCTAGCAGCGATCAGAGCTTCGAGTAAAAAAAGAAAGTGTAAAAAGTAAAGAAAAAAGTTAAAAAAAGTTTATAAAAATGTTTTACAAAAGTGTAAAAATAAAAGATTTTTTTTTCCTATAAGTTTCTTATTAAAGGAAATAAATAAAAACGTTAAATAACAGTACACATATTTGGTATCACCACGTTCGTAACGACCCAATCTATAAAACTATAATGTTATTTTTCCCACATGCCGAACGCCGCAAAAAAACCAAACTAAAAACGATGCCAGAATCACTATTTTTTGGTCACCACCCCTCCCAAAATATAGAATAAAAAGTGATCAAAAAGTCGCATGTACCCCAAAATAGGACCAATAAAACTACATCCTGTCCCGCAAAAAACAAGCCCTTACAGCGCTTTTTTGACTGAATAATAAAAAAGTTACGGCTCTCAGAATATGTTAGTTACAAGGTTCGGATAGCACTAGGTAATGGTGTGGGTGCATGAGTAGGGGCCCAACCCGATCCAGTAGAGAAACTAAGTACTATGCACACCAATATGGAATTATTTATCCAAGTAAATAATTAATTTATTTGTAGCCAGTGACAGTGAGTGCGACGTTTTGGTCAAAACCTTGACCTTCCTCAGGCACTTTAGTCAATGCTGGTCCTGCGTGGCTGGCGCTGTAAGATTGGCGGGTAACCGCTGTGTGAGGCTCCTCACACAGCGGTTACCCGCCAATCTTACAGCGCCAGCCACGCAGGACCAGCATTCACTAAAGTGCCTGAGGAAGGTCAAGGTTTTGACCAAAACGTCGCACTCACTGTCACTGGCTACAAATAAATAAATAATTTACTTGGATAAATAATTCCATATTGGTGTGCATAGTACTTCGGCTCTCAGAATATGGTGACAGAAAATAAATTAGTTTATAAACAAGTGATTTTATTGTGCAAACGCTGCAAAACATAAAAAAAGATATACATATGGTATCGCTGTAATCGTACCGACCCGCAGAATAATGTAAAATTACATTTTTAGCGCATAATGAACGCCGTAAGAAGTAAAGAATTTAAAACGCCCAAATCACTGTTTTTTGGTCACCAAAGCTCTAAATAAAAAGTGATGAAAACGTTGTATGTACCAAAAAATTATACCATTAAAAACTACAGCTCGTCCTGCCAAAAATAAGCCCTCACACCGCTCAATCGACCAAAAAATAAAAAAGTTCTGGCTCTCAGAATGTGATGATACAAAACAATTATTTTGTTTTAACAAATAGTTTTTTCTCTGTAGAAGTAGTAAAATATAAAAAATATATATATATATATTTGGTATCACTGTAATCGTATTGACCCGCAAAATAAAGTTAAGTTGTCGTTTTTACCGCACGGTGAAAGTGGTAAAAACTAAAACCAAAAAGCAATGGAGGAATAACAGTTTTTTCCAATTTCACCCCACAAACAATTTCATTTTCGGTTTCCCAGTACATTATATGGTACTCTAAATGGTGTCAATAGAAACTACAACCCTTCCCGCAAAAAATAAGCCCCCACACCGCTCTATCGATGAAAAAAGAAAAAAGTTATGGCGTTTGGAAGGCGGGGAGTGAAAAACTAAAATAGAAAAGCAAAAAAAGATCAGTCCTGCAAAGGTTAATTAATTTCTATTTAAAAAAAACAATTATTACCACATGTGGGGTATAGCCGTACTCGGGAGAGATTCGTTACAAATTTAGGGTGACTTTTTCTCCTTTATCCCTTGTGAAAATGAAAAAATGCAACATTTTAGTGGACAAAAATGTTGATATTCATTTTCAAGGCCTAATTCCACTAAATTCTCCAAAAAACCTGTGTGGTATAAATGCTCACTATACCCCTAGAAAAATTTCTTGAAGGGTGTAGTTTCCAAAATGGGGTAACTTTTGGGAGGTTTCCACTGTTCTGGTACCTCCAGGGTGTTGCAAACACGACATGGCACTGAAAACCAATCGAGCAAAATCTGCGCTCCAAAATCAAAATGGCGCTCCTTCCCTTCTGAGACCTGCTGTGGGTCCAAACAGCAGTTTATTACATATGGGATATTTCGAAATCGGGAGAAGATGCTTTACAAATGTTGGGGTGCATTTTCTTGTTTATTGCTTGTAAATATTACACATTTCTATGTTTTTTCAGAAAAAAAGTAGATTTTCATTTTCACAGACTAACTCCAATAAATATAGCAAAATACCTGTGGGGTCAAAATGCTAACTATACCCCTAGATAAATTCCTTGAGGGGTGTAGTTTCCAAAATGGGGTCATTTTTGGGGAGTTTCCACTGTTTTGGCACCATAAGACCTTTTCAAACCTGATATGGTGCCTAAAATATAATCTAAAAAAAAGCAGACCCCAAAATCCACTAGGTGCTCCTTTGCTTCTGAGGACTGTGTTTCAGTCCATTACCACACTAGGGCGACATGTGGAATATTCCTAAAAACTGCAGAATCTGGGCAATAAATATTGAGTTGCGTTTTTCTGGTAAAACCTTCTGTGTTATAGAAATTTTTTATTACAAATGAATTTCGGCAAAAATAAATGAAATTTGTAAATTTCCCCTCTAATTTGCTTTATTTCCTGTGAAACGCCTAAAGGGTTAAGAAACTTTCTGAATGCTATTTTGATTACTTTGAGGGGTGCAGTTTTTAAAATGGGGTGATTTATTGGGGAATTCTAGTATATAAGGCCCTCAAAACCACTTCACATATAAACTGGTACCTGTAAAAATGGTCTTTTGAAATTTTCTTGAAAATGTGAGAAATTGCTGCTAAAGTTCTAAGCCTTGTAACGTCCTAGAAAAATTAAAGGACATTAAAAAAAATGCAAACATAAAGTAGACATGGGAAATGGTAACTAGTGACTTTTTTGTGTGGTATAACTATCTGTTTTACAAGCAGATACATTTAAATTTATAAAAATGCACATTTTTGCAAATTTTCTCTAAATTTTGGTGTTTTTCACTAATAAATATTAAATGTATCAACCAAATTTTTCCACTTGTCTTGATGCCAGAAACCACAGAACTCCTACAGAGGTCTTGTGGAGTCCATGTCTTAATGGGTCAGAGCTGTTTTTGCGGCACGAGGGGAATCCACACAATATTAGGTGGTTGGTTTTAATGTTATGGTTGAATGGTGTATATTAAGAATGTAATCAGCACAGAATTTGGATCAAAAAACTAATTTGTTCTCAAAGTTGGAGTTATACTTTAAAATTTGTGTTATTTTCTTAATCTGCAAGAGACAAATCAGCTTGACTCATTGTGAATCTCAATACTGGCAAATTCGAACATATAAAGCAGGGAAAAGTACACTGCTATTCCCAAATACTATTATTAAATGGAATATGTAGAAACAAGAGCAAAATTTAGTCGCAATTTGGTGCATTTCATTTTAGACTAATTTAAAAACAGATATTTGCACTCACTAGACACTTTTAAAAAGTGTCTACAAAAGCGGCGTGACTTGGCAGGGATGGGGCGTGGTTTTTAAATGTTCCAAAATGCGCCAATGTGCGCGAAACAAAAACTAAGCCAACCAAGAGTTGGAAGAAAAAAGTGTCTAGCAAAATGCACCAATTTTATTATACAGCGTGCAACACTGTGATAAATTTGGCGCATCTTCAGACTGCCTGTTCTAAGTTTATGCTGTCCAAATCTTAGGCAATTTTAGGAAATCTGCCCCATTACAGTATTTCCATGTTTTTATTCTTCAGCATAATGGTGGTGTCATAGAATAAGTGCCACTCATTTCATGTATGCCATATTAGATATATCATATTCTCCTAATCCAACAGAGACGTAGAATTACATTGCTGAACATGGCGGATTTGTAGGATTTCATCAAACTATAACATTGGTAGAATGATCAATTATTTTCTATTTACTTACCTCTACATTTCATTTCTAGTTTACTAGGGTTGTGCTGTTGTCAGATGACTCAGATTGCCCGTTCTACCACTCTCTACTATAAAACATTTTAACTGCTTATTAAGGGACTGATGTCCCAATTGGCATGTAAAAATAATGTCATATCTCCTATGAGATTGTTACTGGTCATCCTGTAACTTTTTATAGAATACATTAAATTGAAGCTCCATTTTATGACACACTGTAGTTTGAACCATCCTCTTTTCTTAAAAGGGTTCCCTGATATCACGCTCATCATGAGATGCTCCACTGCTGGGACCCTAAACGATCAGCTGTAATCTGTGGAGGAATAAGGCAGCAAGTGCTAAATTTCCCTCCATCGCCACCTCTGGGGAAATAAAGTATTACACAGTTTCTATTAAAACCAATTGGCTATCCATGCCTGGTCCTCAAGAGGAAGAGCCGCTCTTTGTATTCACTGACTGTTCGGGGTAATAATTGAGGGACCTGAATGGGGACTCCCCTGTATTAACTCAGAATTCTCAAATAACTGGTTATAAAATTGGTTTTCTAAACAAAACAGCAGCTTTGGAGACCATAATAGTGACCATTTTTTGTTTCTTTTTGCCAAGGGTTTAGGCTTCATGCACACGACTGTAGTATTTATCTGCAATTACGGATCCGTAATTGCGGATAAAATCCTGGCACATTAATTTCTATCGGCCACGGACACCTTCCCGTATATTTACGGGTGTGTGTCCATGTCCTATTTTTCCGTGCTCCTATACTTATTACTGTGAGCACACTCCGCAAATGCGGATGACACTCCGCGGCCCGTCCTTGCACTATTTACTGACCGTAAATACTGCAGCACGGATTTGTGGCAGCCTGCATTCTGCTAATGGGTCTCCAAGGCATGCATCAGCATTCTGTAATCATTACAATTATTACATTGAGAGGACTGTATCACATGGCAATGTCAAGTATCTGTCTGTAAAGTATCTGTCTTGTCTTATTCACAGGGATAATGTCCTAAATCAAACATTGACTAAAACATAATTCCCCTACCAAACAATACTTAGAATGAAAAGTGAAAACAAACATCCCCGAGTGCTGCAATGTGAGCATGGTTTATCCTCTCGTCTCTCTCTGGAATAGATTTTTCTTTTGTTGACTGTACATGTTCCTCTTAACTTCTTGATGTTCACTGGTTTGCCTGAGGCAGTGCACAAATCCAGGTGATTTTGCTTTTCCTACCAGGATCTGTCTTACACCTCCACACATTTCCTCTCTCCTGAGTGCTAAGCAGATGTTTCTGTCTTGTCTGTTCGAAAACAGATTTCCCCAGATCCTTTGTCAGAAAAAACTTTCATCAATGAACGTGTTCCCTATGATCCTTATATTAATGCATGAAGCTGCCACTTGTGCTACAAATCTGGTACATTTATCCTTATTCTAAGTAGAATTTTTTTGGGTAACAACTTTATAAATTATTTCAGCACCACGGACAGCGGAGAACGACACACAATATAAGGCTCAGTTCACACTACCGTTAGTACACGTTTACATCTCTTCCGTCAGAGGAAGGGAGGATCGAACGATTAAACAGGAAGCAACGGTTCCATTAGAACTACCATTGATTTCAATGGTATTTCTTTTGTTTCAGATGCTTTCCATTTGTCTCTGTGCGCTAGGTTTTTTATTTTATACAAAACATAATTAACAGATCCACGGATTCTATGGACAAACAACAATGGCCCCATTATGTCTGGTGTAAATCATGTACAACAAACCATAACAAGGACCCTGTACCAGACGTCAAACATGATATTAGTATTTTGATGCATTGACATTTATGTCATATCGTATATGTCATAATTTTAGCACACAGGGGGTTTGACCTCTGGGACACACACCTATTGGGAGGACGGGGGTCCTATGACATGACAAGCAAAAAGGCTGACAGCAGCCAAGAGATAAATGTGAAAAAAGGAGAAAGCATGCATACTTCTGTCACCATTAACCCCTTAAGGACTGGGCCAATTTTGCCTTGAGGACCCGAACTATTTTTTAATTTTTCCTCATAACTTTTTATTATTTTTTGTTAGATGTAGCTGTTTGAGGCTTTTTTGTTTTGCGGGACAAGTTGTACTTTATGTAGGTGCCATTTTTTTTGTACATATACAGTTAGAATTAAATGTATATAGATGTTTATTTTGCCAAAAATTCATTAAAAAAAAAAAGCAGTTCCGCTGCAGTTTCACAGCATACACACCATTTGGTCCTTCTGCTGTGGGTCAGTTTTCATTGAGCGTTTTATATGAATGAATAGAAAATCTGACTTCCACTCCACATAGGAGATGCTATAGGAATTGGAGAGTCAGATCGGGCGTTACGTTGTTTAACGGAAGGACTGAACTGAGGATAAAAATACATGAATAAAGTGCTCAGTAAGTTCTTTAACCACACTATTATTCATGCCATCACAATTACAAACGGGGGAGGAGGGATTTTTTTGGGAGCGATTCTTCAAGGTGTTGTCTCATCACAGCCAAACAAAAGTTAAAGTTGGCACGTTGTTCCGTAAGTCTATCTTCAACTGGCCATACGTTTCCACTGCAATGGCGATTACGGGGGAAATGTAGTGTACATAGACAGCTCAGGACAGTCAGATTGAGAATATCAATGATCATCATAACTCTTTGTTAGCGGCTCTCTGCTCTGGCACAAGGAGTGGGTCCCAAATAGGGGGTCATATATATATATATATATATATATATATATATATATATATATATATATATATATAACATCGATAGGGCATATGGAAAGGGGTTGTCTTCCTGAAAAAGCAAAAAGTGTATCTAGTAAAATAGATTTTAATAAAATAAACATTTATTCAGATTTATTTCACTAATAACCAGAATATAAATGCATTTTGATACAATAATGGAATGGCAGCTCTGGTCACCCCATTGATACCTCTACTCTTTCGAACTTGTGATCGCTGCATTAAGGCACAATTCTAGAATTCTTTAGCCTTGGGGCAAAATTATTATCCTGCTGGAAAGGTATATACTTGCAGGTATGTATTGTGCTGTAATGATGTTAGTATTTGATCTCCAATGATATTCTGTAGAAGTAGGGGTCACATATAGCAATGCTGTTAGTATATTAGATAGGATAACAAGAAGAAAAATTGTACAGTGTGAGGAGCCAAATGGCAATGCAATCCCTGAGCTTTATGTACAAATAATCCCAGTTTATTAGCTATTTATGATATTGGGGAGTCAATGTTTTTCTGAACACAAGGCCAAGTTTTCAACTACTACAACACAGATAGAATATTTCCAGAGACTTGAATAAAACTGTTCATGGTCTATGTCTCAGGGCAGTCAATAAAACTGCTACATTTGTTTGTTAATCTCTTACGCCTCATTCACATTTGCGGTCTTGATATTCCCTTGTTCTGCTCTGTCATAGGAGCAGAGCGAAATTTGGCGAGTGTCGGAACCGTCACACGACAAACTCCAACAACTTATAATAGGGTCGGCCGCATGGTGTCCGTTGTTTCAATGGAAAAGATAGGGCTGCATGCTGTGCTATTTTTTCTGCAAAATTTGATGAACTCTGCAACGTTGGCTGCTGACAGAGACTCCAAAGCAGATGTGACTATAGCCTAACCTGTCTTATGCTACATTTACATCCCTAGTTTCAATACATTGATTTCCATTGAAAATGAAGTTGGAGGAGAAGCTAGCTACTTCCTCCCTTATTGAATCACCAATGAACTAAACTTTCCAGCATTCTTTGTTTTCATCCGAGAGACAGCTCTATGACATTGCTTCTACAGGGCCATGCCATGATTACCTGCCATAGCCATGTGACATAACATCTCAATGGAGGCGATGTCACTAGCCTGAGGACCTAAAATATATTGAAACTTTTTTATTTTCCAAAATCCAGCACACTAAAAGGTTTTGGTGGTTTTACAACAGAAGCAAAAGTGTCATGCACAAGATTTTTTTTTTTTAAACAGGACCCTCACTGAGCTTCATTCAAGAGACATACTAAATGTGTCACCAACAAAAAAAATAAAAAATTCAATATTTGGGAATAATTTGACAAAATTTTATTTTAGCTTTTAACATATACATAATACAAAGTGACAATGTAAATAAATAATGTTTTATTACAAAAACGATAAACAGCAGAAACATATGACAGATACATTTTGGAAGTTCATATTTACAACAACCCTTCAGGTCAGAATCTAGTGGTGAAAATTGTAAACTGTCCATCTGAAAAAAAACAATAAGAAGCGAGAATTCATCAATTTTCAAATAAATGACATAATACATTATGATAAATCAGTAATACAGTTATTTCATAATGGACAAAAATATACAGTAAATTGACCCTTATGTCTCCAATGTTGAAGAGAAAGAGGCCAGGACAAGTGCTGACTTTTATTGGTTCAGTGATGTCACAACTGTTTGAAGTAAGTGGCAATTTTTGGTGAGTACCATGTCTCAGTGTATTCTTACCAACAGGGGCGTTACTATAGAGGTTGTAGTGCACTTGGCCCTAGAGACTTAGAGGGTCTAAAGGACCCTTTGCCCCATGTGAAGAGGCCAGTATTATTAACAATGTTCACGGTTGGGGGCCCTATTACAGATTTTTCCTTGGTGCCCATGAGCTTCAAGTAACCCTTCTGGTAACCAATGCGGGAAGGGTGAATGTATGTTTTTAATAATCATTATGGAAAAAAATATATAGTAAAAATTAAACCATTTTTTATAAAACTGGAATAATGGCTTTGCTTTCTTTCCCTGTCAGCATCCATATAAAAACAAACATTCTAATACTAAATATTTTACACTGGCAACTAAAACACACATTGTAGTTTGACACTTCTCATTTTATATATCATGCCCTTAGCTCCTGTGCAAACTAAATGTCAACATAGGGTTAATTCTATGATCACTAGAAGATGGGGTTATAATGAATGACAGGTTTATTTTACTGCTGGAGACTAGATAGGCAGGGATACACCTCAGACTGTGTGGCAAAGATTTGTCTACTGTCTGTAGGTTAGCAAGGACAGCGGGCAAATAGAAGAAATTAAGACAGAAGGATTAGACTACACACCGGTTTTTTGTAGTCTGTAACCATGGAGACACATAGGTCTGCATAGGAGCTATATAAAAAATATATTTATTTACTTATTTATTTACTAATTTATTTATTTTTGCAAGACCTGTTTGCAAAATTGAATTTTGTAGTTTAAATGCATGGGAGTAGAGAAAAAAATAGTTCTATTCATACCATTATAGATTATCCATGCATTAGCGTGGAGGGCAGTGATAGGGTGGGCGCATTTCTCAGACTTCCAAAGAAGCTCTTTATAGCAAAGTGTGAGACTGCGGCGGCCATCTTGGAGAGCGGAAAAATGGGGGATCGGAACATAGGCCAGGTCGTTCATTAGTGGGGCAGGAGGTTAGCTAAGTAATTTCTAATGTATAGACAATTTTTTGGGGATTGAAGGGTCGCTTTAATTTAATTTTGGTGGTCCCAGCAAGGAAATAAAATGTGATAATTTTTTGCCTTGTAGGTTGTTATTGTCAGAGGAATACAAAATATGGGAATTATTTTCTGTCATATGGGATATTTTTAAATGTTAAAAAAATTTGTTTTGCTTCAGTTTTACATTTTTTGTTTTTTGCTTTTTACATCTTTTAGTTCTATAAGGGAAATGCAACTTTCCATTTTTTTTTTTCATTAACAATATGGTAGCATACTTCTCTAATCCGGCATATTGCATCTTTAGGACATACTACAAATGCCCTAATAGCCATTAACAGAAAACAGCCCTAGGGACTCCATGGTGCTGAATGCCACAACTATGTTTTACAGCTGTGCTCCCGCCACTGATCTTATCGGTATACTAGTAGTACCCACGAGACCGTTATGACAAAAATGCAGGTTATGAGGCTGTAACTGATATTTTCTTCATGGATTAGGAAGGGGTTAATATTTCTCAGTTTATTAAATATCTCTATCCTCCTTCCCTGCACTGTAAATGGTCACTCACTCTATATTCACTAGTCAAATCAGGGATGAGGACGGATTGTCAGTCTCACTGAGAGATCAGGTTACAGCTATCACCCATCAATGTCTATGGAGAGGGGAGGGTGTGGAGGTGGAGGCAGCTGAGAGAGACGCAGAGACATACAGAGACTCGGCTACTGCTTCTAGAACATCGCCTACAACCTCACCCTAGAGCTAGATCTACAGCAACACTGTTCAATACTCCTGTATAAAGTACTCCATGCTGCTGATCCTGCTGCTGCTGCATCTGTGAGTGTGTAAGTTAAGGGAGCAGGATCTCCTCTTCTCTCTGTATGCTGTGTATGGGAGACATCAGAGCAGTTACTCTCTGCCCACTAATGAGCTGAGTTAATGGACAACAGAATAACTCAATTAGATATGGTATGGGGCATGCAGAGGGGGAAAACTGCTAAAAAAAAATGTAGGTACAATGGAAACAGTGTTATTCTTTATGTACAAACACTTGACGGCTAAATCTGAAATTTTCCTGAAGCAACAGGTACTCTTTACATCTTTACCTTTTTATGCTTCCAACAAAATTCAATAACGTATACAATGCATTCGGAAAGTCTTCAGACCCTTTCAATTTTTTTCAACATTTCAAAGATGGTCTAGAGAAATGGGGGGCCCCCAGAGCTAAATTGCACATGTCATAGCAAAGGGTCTGAAAACTTATGACCATGTGAAATTAGAGTTTTTCATTTGTAATAAATTTGCACAAATTTCTAAAATTCTGTTTTCACTGAATGATGGGGAAAAACTTGAATTTTTTTTAATTTTAGCAAAAGGCCTCAACATAACAAAATGTGAACAAAGTGAAAGGGTCTGAAGACTTTCCGAATGCCCTATATGAAACTACCACAAAGAGACAAATAAGATTTACATAAATAATATTTAAAATACAATAGATATACAGACATTTTTAAGCTTCTACACAAAGCTGGCTGTAGTCAGAACTGATGTTTCAAGGCAGACCTTCTGCTTTTATCTATATTTTAAACTCCACACAAGGTATACAAGGCGAATAGTGCTGTTATCGTCTCAGGGACTTAAATAATATATGAAGAACAGAAGTTGCTCAGAAAAAAAGGACATAGAGAGAGAAAATAATAGAAAAAAAAATGATGTGGAGGGAAAAAAATATCCCTTAGTTTCAGTAAATCCCTACACTGCACAGACTGACGCTTATAGAGGTTGTTTATTGGGTATACAATGATTTCAGTCTATTGATGGAACCATTAATATAACACAATGATTAATGAGAAATGTTTTGTAAGTTTGTTGGTGTGGGTGGGGTTGGATTACGTATGTCTTATCTGTATAGTTGCTCTGGATATGGAATATATCTCATCTTGTTAAAGCCGAAGTTTTCAAGTCAGTGCTATCCCTTTAGGCTCGATCCGCACAGTACGTTTTTCTGCATTACCAGATACAGACCTTGGACAAGAATGGAGCTGTTTCTGAAAAAAAGCAGACTTCTTTTTTTTTAATCCCATGCATCCCCTTTAAGTGAGTTGCAGCATAAATGTTATATTACATGGTGCACATTTGCCAGAGACTAAGCAGCTCTTAGTAGTGTTCCCCGCTGTAGCTAATAGAGGGCTGGTCATGAGTGGGTGACCCTTTCTATGTAATCCAGCTGCCCTTTAAGGGCAGATGGACTGAGATTGTCCAGTTGGGATGAATCTTTTAAGGGCGATTACTTGGCGTTTATTAACCCCTTCCCGCATTTTCACGTACATGCACGTCGGGGAATGCAGCCTTTTCACGGATTCCCACATGCATGTACGTGACGGCGATCGTGTGGGCACAGAAGCTGTGCCCGCACGATCACCGCTGGGGCCCGACTGTGACTGACAGCCGGGCTCCCGCTGCAATGGATGAGATTGAAGAAACCTTCAATCTCAGCCATTTAACCCTTTAAATGCCATGGTCAATAGCGACCACGGCATTTAAATCTTTTGACAGAGGGAGGGGGCTTCCACTGTCCCCCATCGACGGCCCAAGAACGCGATCGCCGGCCGCCGACATGTTGCCATGGCAGCCGGGGGTCTAACAAAGGCCCCCAGTTGCTGCCCTGGCTACATGCCTATTAGACCGTGCCAGAGGTACGGCCTAATAGATTTCTTGTCAGTTTTACACTGACAGGCAATAAAGCTTTGGTATCCTAAGTATACCAAAGCATTATATCTGCGATCAGAAGATCGCATGGTGAAGTCCACTAGTGGGACTTAAAAAAAGTATTAAAAACAGTTAAATAAAGTTTTTTTTTAAATAAAAAAACATGAACAGTAAAAATAAAATAAAACCATTTTTTTCCATAAAAAGTGGTTTTATTTAATAAACGTGTAAAAAAACATGAAAGGTACACATATATGGTATTGCTGTGATTGTAACGACACAAAGAATAAAGTTAACACAATAATTAAACTGTATAGTGAACGCTGTACAAAAAACAAACACAAAAAACAACGGCAAAATGGCTTTTTTTCTCCATTCCCCCAACAAAAAATATAGTAAAAGTTAATCAATAAGTCCCATGCACCCCAAAATAGTAGCGATGAAAACTACACATTGTCCCACAAAAAACAAGCCCTCATATGGGGATATCAACAGAAAAATAATAAAGTTACGGCTCTTGGTATGCGGTTATGCAAAAACGTATTATTTTTGTTTAAAAGGTTTCTTATTGTGCAAACGTAGTAAAACATAAAAAACCTATACATATGTGGTATCGTCGTAATCGTACCGACCCATAGAATAAAGGTAACATGTTATTTATGCCACCTAGTGAACTGTGTAAATTTAAAACGCGAAAAACTATGCAGGAATAGCTTTTTTTTTTTCAATTCTCTCCCCCCAAAAAAGTTAATAAAAGTTAATCAATATAATATATGCACCAAAAAATGGCGCCATTGAAAAACACAACTCTTCCGCAAAAAGCAATACCTCATACGCCTATGTCGACAGAAAAATAAAAAAGTTATAACTCTTAGAATGTGAAGAGCAGAAAAATAAAAAAGAAAGCGTGGTCATTAAGGGGTTAATGAGGTTGTGTGCAGAAATGTATCTTCTTAGTACAACAAAGTATCCTAGCTTTTATGAAAAGAGTATTATATAGTGTCACACTATTGCAGGTTTTTTTTTGCTGGTTAATCTGCAAATACTCACTAGACTTGTGAACACTTCCCACCATAGGGACCTGAGTGATTGGGAGAACTACTGACCTCAGAATACCGTGTGTGCATACGATATATACTCGATTTCACCAGTACATCTAGTTTAAGTGGACACAAATGGAGCCTTCCTTAAAGGGGTTGTCCATTACCGGACAACTGATGACCTAACCACCTGATAGGTCATCAGTATATAATCGGTGGAGGTCCGACACTCGGAACCTGCACCGAGCAGCTACTCCAGCTGCCTCTATTTACCGGACGTCCATGCCGAAAGCAGATGGCTCTGGTCACGGAATAGCGGCCGAGCTGCAGTACTGTTCAAGTGAATAGGAGCAGAGTTGCAGTTCTGCAGCACGGCCACTATGCAATGTACAGAGCCAACTGCTTACAGTTCCGTACATTCTGTGCAATGACATCCGATGCCCACAGGCAGCCGAAGCATCTGATCGGTGCGGGGTCCGGGTGTTTGACCCACACCGATCGTAAACTGATGACCTATTCGGTGGATAGGTCATCAGTTGTCTGGTAGTGGACAACCCCTTTAATTAAACAGATTTATCCTGACTTATCTGGATAACGTTGAGCGATGAAGTATATCTTTTAGTGTGAACATTTTTAAAATTGTCAGGAACTCTGACTTTATTACCTGACCTGCTTCGTTATCACCGCCAGATTCACTGTATGACATATATTTTTATTGTGATCCTTTTTAAGGGACTGTATATCTTTAAACAACTAAGGCTAAACTACGAGCTATAGGTGTTTTCTTACTTCGTATTATTTACTCAATATCTTAAAAATTCCCGAATATTTATCTTGTAAATGGCAAATTGGGGAGCGGGCTATATTTTTGAAATACATGCATCCTAATAAAACAAATCTCTGCTCACATAGAAATAATGAAGCATAAAGTGGTGATGTCCTCTGACCCGTTAGGAAAATACATTGGGAGAAATTTACTAAGCCAAAAAAGTGTCATATATGGCGTGTGCCGAATTAGTTATTTGCTTCAGACACTTTTTACACCTCAGTTGACAATCTTGAAAAATGTCTGAAAAAAGGGGTGTACAATTTTTTTTACACAAAATACTGCTGTAAAGTATGCCATGAGGTGGCATGTGAAAGAGAAAAGTGTGTAACATATCTAGCAAGATGAACTTTACAGCGTGCACCATTATAATCAATTTGACACAGTTTCTCCCTGTGTGGTCTAGTTTTAAGACAATATTAATAAATATTGTGTTGTTTCTATCAAAAATCATTACATCCTAGGCCAGCTTAAGGCCAGGACGACACACACAGTGTTGATTGAGTTTTTGGTTCAGTTCTTGGCTCCGATTTTTTAGCCAAACACAGTAATGGCGAAAAACGGCACCAAAGCTGCATCAAAACTGAGTATGTGTGATCCTGGCATTGGGCTTATTTTAGATTTTACAACTTATTTTAATCATCTAGTGTGACATTGGCAAGTTGCCTACCATAATGTGCTGCACTGGCATAAATGAACTTAGATGTAAATCCCAATCTCTGTGGTACAGAATATGTGATGAGCATAAAAACTGAACATCTGGAGCAAGAATGAAAAGAAAAATTACACAACAGCAAGATTATGTCAACCTTTTGAATGGTATTCATAACCTAAATATACAGTATGACACATTTCCTATGTTATCAGTGGTGCAATAATTCATCACACATTTCTATTAACAGACATGTCAAAATTCCAAAAGAACTTTAAAGGGGCTAGCAAGAATTAGAAATAGTGTTGTATTTCCTAGAAACAGCGCCACTTTTGTTCATGGTTTGTATCTAGTATTGCAACGTAGCCCTATTCACTTGAAAGGAGATGAGCTGCAATGCCAGACAAAGCCTGTGGATAGAAGTGGCACTGTTTCTGAAAAACAAGGGCTGGGGTGTTTTTTTTCTAACCCTGGACAGCCCCTTTAACCTTTTAAATTTAGGCTATATGACTAGATAGTTATGCAGGTTGATGTCAGCATCGAAGAACTTGAAGAGAAAGGTGCTTATACCTTATCACTGTTAGTGCTATGCATTTTTTTTTTTAGACATGTCAGAAAATTACATAATTACATTGGGTAATGACTGGTAGGTATGTGCAGAAAATGCCCCCTGTGTCTAATGAAGACGTGGAATATTGAAATCAACGGTTTTTCAGGCTTGGCCATTCTAAATTATTGAAAACTACCAGCCGCAGTTCATCAGTCCCAAAAGGGGTTCAGTCGTTCACCCTTGATGAGGGCTTTAGTGTGAGTCCCAGTGCCAAGACCACCTATACAGTATATATAAATATATATATATATATATATATATATATATACACTGTATATACACACACATATATATATATATATATATATATATATATATATACACACGCCGTGTTCCAAATTATTATGCACATTGGATTTAAGTGTCATAAACGTTTAATTATTAGTTTTTCAATTAAGCTCATGGATGGTATTATGTATTAGGGCTCTTTGGATCATTGTAATCAATCTCAGACACCTGTGATAATTAGTTTTCCAGGTGTGCCCAATCAAAGGAAAACTACTTAAGAAGGACGTTCCACATTATTAAGCAGGCCACAGGTTTCAAGCAATATGGGAAAGAAAAAGGATCTCTCTGCTGCCGAAAAGCGTGAAATAGTGCAATACCTTGGACAAGGTATGAAAACATTGGATGTTTCAAGAAAACTTAAGCGTGATCATCGTACTGTGAAAAGATTTGTGGCTGATTCAGAGCACAGATGGGTTCGTTCAGATAAAGGCATAATGAGGAAGGTTTCTGCCAGACAAATTAATAGGATTAGGAGAGCAGCTGCTAAAATGCCATTGCAAAGCAGCAAACAGGTATTTGAAGCCGCTGGTGCCTCTGGAGTCCCGCGAACCTCAAGGTGTAGGATCCTCCAGAGGTTTGCAAGTGTGCATAAAGCTATTATTCGGCCACCCCTAAACAATGCTCACAAGCAGAAACGGTTGCAGTGGGCTCAGAAATACATGAATTTTCAAACCGTGTTGTTTACTGATGAGTGCCATGCAACCCTGGATGGTCCAGATGGATGGAGTAGTGGATGGTTGGTGAATGGCCACCATGTCCCAACACGGCTGTGACGTCAGCAAGGAGGTGGCGGAGTCATGTTTTGGGCTGGAATCTGGGTGAGCGAGCTGGTAGGCCCCTTTAGCGTCCCTGACGGTGTGAAAATGACCTCTGCAAAGTGCGTAGAGTTTATGACTGACCACTTTCTTCCGTGGTACAAAAAGAAGAACCGTGCCGTCCGTAGCAAAATTATCTTCATTCTGTGTCATTGGCTGCTATGGGCATAAAAGGAGAGAAACTCATGGTGTGGCCCCCATGTTCCCCTGACCTCATCCGTATTGAGAACCTTTGGAGCATCCTCAAGCAAAATATCTATGAGGGTGGGAGGCAGTTCACATCAAACCAGAAGCTCTGGGAGGCTATTCAGACATCCTGCAAAGATATTCAAGCAGAAACTGTCCAAATACTCACAAATTCAATGGATGCAAGAATTGTGAAGGTGATATCAGAGAAGGGGTCCTATGTTAACATGTAACTTGGCCTGTTAAGTTTTTTTTTATTAAAAGAGCTTTTAATTTCTGTAAATATGACCTCCTGATGCTGCAAATGCAACAAATGACCATTTTAGTTCTCTTTACAGCCTTTAAAATGTTTTGTTCTCTGTTGTGCATATTAATTTGAAACAGTGCATTTTGAGTTTTTTACTTCTAAAAAAAAAACCTGTTATCATTAGGAGATTTGTTCAATAAAACTTGCATTATACTCCAACGGTTGATGGCTTGAAGATTATAGTGACTGTCATTTGCATTGACTATTTTGGAAAATCAGCGAAAAATAACATTTGCATAATAATTTGGAATGCGGTGTATATATATATATATATATATATATATATATATATATATATATATATATACACATACCTACACACACATACCGATCAGCCGTAACATTAAGACCACCAACAGGTAAAGTAAATAATTAAATTATCTCGTTGCAATAGCACCTGTCATGAGGTGGGATATAATAGGAAGCAAGGGAACAGTCAGTTCTTGAAGTTCATGTGTTGTAAGCAGGAAAAATTGGAGAGCATAAGGGCATGGCCAGAATTGCTGGGGAATTCCGCTGCGGACAGTCTGCAGTGGAATTCTCCAGCGGCCGTTTTTTACAGTTGTTTCAATACATTTTTAGGAAAGTTAGTTCAGACGTGACGGAAAACTCAGCTGCGGACCATAGGTTGAGTTGCAGAATTTTGCCTCCGCAGCATGCACTGTCTGTTGCGGAGAAGAAGCGGAATTTCACTGCGTATTTCAGCCTTTGCAATGCAAAAACTGAAACCTGTGGCAAGTCCGCCCTGTTTTCTGCAATGTCTGAATTACCTGTCAAATATGCAAATGTTGGTGCAGATTCGTTGCGTAATTGCACCAAATCTGCACCAACATTTGCAGCGGAAAAACTCTGCCACGTCTGAACGTGCCCTAAGAATGTGAGTGATTTTACCAAGTGTCAAATTGTGATGGCTTGACAATTGGGTCAGAACATCTCCAAAATGGCAGGTTTTGGGGGGTGTTCCTGGTATTCAGTGGTAAGCACCTACCAAAAGTGGTCCAAGGAAGGGTCTGCTGTTAACATCTTGGTGCCAGATACGACACCACACCTTCAGAGGTCCTGTGGAGTCCATGCCTCAACAGGTCAGAGCTATATTGGAGGCACAAGGGGAGACAGGTGTTTTTAATGTTAAAGGGGTTGTCCAGTCATAAGAAATTGATGGCCTATCGTCA
Source organism: Rhinoderma darwinii (assembly GCF_050947455.1). Classification (NCBI taxonomy): domain Eukaryota; kingdom Metazoa; phylum Chordata; class Amphibia; order Anura; family Rhinodermatidae; genus Rhinoderma; species Rhinoderma darwinii. The sequence continues at coordinate 100,885,865 of NC_134694.1, forward strand.
GAGTAGGCCATCAACATGTGAACAATGGGGGTCCGACTCCTGGCATCCCCACTGATCAGCTGTTTTAAAGGAGCCACCACTGCATTCCTGTCACTGCTCGTACTGGAAGTCACCAACGAGAATAGGAGAAGGCAGTAATACTGTGAATTGCCGCTACAAGTGTGATTCACAGTATGAGCAGATAAGGAATGAATGGGAGGCAGCGCTCATACGAGCACCGCCATTCCTTCAAAGCAGCTGATCGGCTGGGGTGCCGGGAGTCGGATCACCACTGATCAGATGTTGATGGCCTATCCTGAGGATGGGCCATCAATTTATTATGAATAGACAACCCCGTTAAGGCTGATCGGCAGATTTTATGAGATCAATAGGTAGCTGGTGTAAGTTTTGCTTTCTTCTACGGCTGTCATTAGCTTCAGCTGCGTTTGACCATTGTTTTGTTCAAACATTTAACTAATATCATATTTATCCTATGAACATTAACACATCGACATGGATTAAGGCGACATTGGTGAGGATTTGTGAACTTGGACCCACATAAAATTTCCAAAGCAATGAGGCTGTAACATTTTGTAGGGTGCCCATCCGAGAAAATTTTCAACACAACACTTCAAGGAACACTCTGGGTAAAATGAATACACTGTGGTATGCTTAGTGTTACCATTGGTTTCAATGGTGGTCTCACGATTTTGTTCAGAGATTTACAGTGATAGAAATCTCCAATTGGAACCAAAGATGTTCAAGGGATATATATAGACCTTTGAAAATTTGCGATGTTCTAAGTTCTTGGATATCAAATTCAGTATATGACCTACTAAAAGATTATTATAAAATAGAATTTCTTGTAATGTCATGATACAATAAGCATATAAATCTAAATATTTAAGAGGCCGTTTAGAAGCACTTAATAATTTGTTTTTAAAGACTTAGCAAAACTTAGATGGAACACAGTAAATTTAAACCTATGTGATTGTCATGCACAGATTGGCATTACAGGGGTTACAGGAAATTGTGAGTAAATAGATGTGAATCCCCCATTTAGGACCTTCATGTATCAGCTAAAGTGGAGAGTCGCTACAAAGACCATCCCTGGCTCTGGAGGACCTGACAGATCCATGCATCACATGAACATCTCATTGATTTTACTAGGCACTGTGTAATACTAAATTGTATCTGTGGTGGCGCTGCAGGGGAATTGAGCACAAGCATCTGGGTTCCTAAAGAGTTTACAGGTAATTGCAGGACCTATACCCTGTGATCAACTTATCAGTAGGGGACTCGCCTAACAAAAAGGGATTATCCAAAGTGAACAACCCCTTTAATGTACTCACTGTTCATACAGCTCTATTATTCTGGCACAAAAGTTAGAAAATGAATGGTCTTATTAAAAACTTGACTTTGAAGCATGCGCCATATTAAATCAATGGAGGCTTCTAGCTTGCCATAGTAACTGAAGCATTAAACATAGCGATCAATAGTCCTAATGTCTGTACAGTCTACAGAACAATGTATGAGCAAGTGTTTACAAATCGCACACTGATTGCTTATTTAAAGGGCTGCGAGGTTTGTCAAGATATCCACATCTTCAGTTCATACCACATGAGTCCCCTCTAGATAACACTTTATAATATGTAATTATTCAATATAATTCATATTAATGTAACATGTTATTACGGGACATAGGAGCTCTATAAATAGTGTATAGATGATGCTCTGAATGATCATCAAACATAACAATATAAAAAAAATTCTTACCATTTTTCCTACCCCTTTTGGTTGAGTTTCATTGTAAAATAATTATAAAACCGACAAATTACAAGTGCTGTTTATTTATATATAATTTGCATTTATACATGACTTGAACGTCTCTTAGCTAAGATAAATTAAGGCACTGCAGAGTTTTCATATGTAAATGATGGACTTTCAATATTTCTTTTGCATTTTCCTTCTGAATATGTAATATCTTTAACTGGAAATGTTTTTCATGCCTTGTACTCGTAAACAGCAGGGGGCTCTCAGCTTGGCTACAAACTACGGAGCTGTCTTGCCTGAGATCCCACAAAATTATCTTTGATCAAAGGGTCGTTTGTCAATCTCAAATTGAATGTAATTAAATATGCAGGTGCCTAAAAAAAAGTATTTTAAACAAGTCATTTATGCTTAACTTATATATTTGAATAAATAGATCACAAATGTATTATATTTTAAGATTATTTTTTATTTTTACTCTTAGTTGTTTTTACCTGTTTTTAGCTGTTTTAAAAATATCATATTTATTTTTTTATTTTTATTAATGGGCAGGAGAAAAATAGCATAATGTACACAACTGTTTTATTGCTTGACTCAAATGTATATTTTATATTTGATTTTGAATTTGAATTTTGAATTTTAATATGATTTTTAATTTGATTATATTGATTTCGATTTTTTGTCATTTTTTCAATTGTTTATTTTTTTTATTCCTATTTTTTTCTAACTCAAACTCTTACAACAACAAAGTTTATTTCATTGTTACTGTTTCTTTTGACTCAGCTTGGTGTTCTTAGCCAACGTTTGATTTCAACTTTTGTAAACCAAAGTGATCATGGTGAGCTCAAGGCTTATTCAGACCTCCTGATGGGCAGCACCATATGAAGCTGTATGTTTGTTTCCCCTGATTGACCTTCTTTTGTGGTTCGGTTTTCAAGAAGGTTTTTTCTTTTATAGTGTTTCTTTTATTTTAAACTTGGATGCTTTGGATTATATAGCACATCATTATTTATTAAGGTATTTGAAGAAAGAGATTTTGTATATCAACATTGGAGCAGGGAAAGTATTGACAGCTTGATAAAATATAAGAAAAGTTTGTGCTTATCATAAAGTGTGGTATATGTAGGAAAATATATACTATCAACTATTATTTTATTTCTATGTGGAATTTTTGTTAAAAATAATGCTTTGGTTTTGTCCTATAATGGACACCAATATTATGTGATATAGGTAGAAACTTGACCGTAATATTTAAAAAACATATTTTGAAATTTTTACAGAACCTAAAAAAATATATTTTGTAGATCTCACACATGTTGATATTTTTCTAGGATAATTTTTAAAGGTGGTTGTCTCACTACAACAAATAAGCTGATCACTGTGGGTCCGGCTTCTGAAACTCCTGGCCAGCCACACATTTTCCCTGCAGTGGCTTTACATAGCACCCATTAAAATGGATAGTCAGCCAAATAATACATGGTCAAGATGAGTCCACCAGAACAGGTGCTGCTAATTGTTAGATGCTCTCCAATATCACTAATAGAGTGGGTTTCCGAGAGGGGACCCACACCCTATGAAATTCATAGACCTTGATCTACCCCAACCAATAGAAACCATTCTACCCAGATAGGGTACATTCCTCAATAGTTTCTTGTAATTACTGTAGATATCTCAAGTAGTCGGGAGCACAAACCAAGGTAGGAATGGATAAAATGCAGTAGTAGGGTATCTTAGCTGCATAGAAACAACCACTTCTGTTGAGGTTTTAAGATTTTCCGGGATCATTTCCAAGTAGAATGTTAGTGAAAATAACAACTGTGTGTAAGAAAAGGGGAAAAAGTGTGAATTGAAAAGAGTGAGCATATGTCACTGTGTACATTGGTTTCTAAAGCGGTCTTCTATGTTAAAGTCCTCTAAGAGCCTGGCTGTCAGTATGCATTTCTGTCAGCTTGAAGTCAAGTTACAGCAGTTTAGCAGTAATGGACCTGCATGTTTTTTTTTCTTGGCCCATTCCAAGTTTTGCTTTGGGACCCCCTGGATTACGAGTTGCGCCCCTGGCTACACAGATATCTTCACTTAAAAGCAACATCTTTAAATATTCTTTACTCTACAGAGATTAGCTAAAATTTTGTTTTTCTATTCCTATTGCTTTGTGCCATGTTTATAATAAGATATCATTTGCATCAGTTTAGACTTTTTAAATGTTAATAATTTTAACATGAATAAAAAATATAGAGAATAAATATATACGGTACATATACAGTGCCTTGCGAAAGTATACATTGCCTTCGTGTATTTCCTGTTTTGTTGCTTTACAACCTTGAATTAAAATGAATTTTTGGGGGGTTTGTACCATTTTAGTCAGACATCATAGAATACGTAAAGGTGTTACCCTCTTATAATTTTACAAACTATTAATGTAATGAGATCACACTAGGTGTGCACCACCGATTGAATAGTATATATGAAAAAGGGGGGAAAAGGGATAGAGGGGAAAGTAGTATGATCGTGTTGAATTGAAAAATAATAAATACTTTATTAATAAATGGTTAAAAATGGCAATGTTAGATGTTGAATTAACAGTGACAATGACCCCTCACTTGACACTGTAGACAAATTAATGTCTTGACATTAATCTATTTGTGCAATAGATTATTTGGTTGGATAAAACCAAGATTGAACTTTTTGACCTCAATTCTAAGTGTCATGTCTGGAGGAAACCAGGCACTGCCCATCACCTGCCCAATACCATCCCTACAGTGCAGCATGGTGGTGGCAGCATAATGCTGTGGGTTTGTTTTTCAGTGACTGGAACAGGAAGACTGGCCAGGGTGGAGGGAAAGATGAATGGAGCAAAGTAGAGAGATATTCTTAATGAAAACCTGATCTAGAGTGCTCTGGACCTCAGACTGAGCTGAAGGTTCACCTTCAAACAAGAAAATGCACACAGCCAGGACAACACAGGGGTGACTTAGGGAAATCTCTGTGAGTGTCCTTAAGTGGCCCACCCAGAGCCCTGACTTGAACCCAATCAAACATCTCTGGAGAGACCTGAAAATGGCTCTCCACCAATGGTGCCCATCCAACCTGACAGAGCTTGAGGGGATCTGCAGAGGAGAATGGCAGAAATCCCCCAAATCCAGGTGTGCAAACATTGTGGCATCATACCTAAGAAGACTGGAGTCTGTTATCACTGCCAAAGGTGCTTCACCTAAGTACTAAATAGAGGGTCTGCAAACTTATGTCAATGCAATATTTTAGTGTTTTCTTTTCAATAAATTAGCAAAGATTACTAACATTCTGTATTCACTTTGTCATTACGGGGTATTGAGTGCAGAATGATGGGGGAAAATTCGTTGTTTTTTTTATTTTAGCACAAGGCCTCAACATAACAAAGTGTGAAAAAAGGGTATAAGTACAGGATGTGATGTAATAGGGCGATAAAGAAACCTAAACCGACCAACTCTCTACTACTTCACACACCTTCTCCTGCCTGATTGTCTGCAGTTGAGGATCTCTAACCCCTCCAGTCATACATGGCGACTGGCCTCATTGGGACTCCAGCTGAGTTGAACTGTGCGGAGTGGATATAATATACCAAACGTAGTGAAAAGTCAGCCTTCCCAAGTATTGGTTGGAAAGGAGTTCAGACATTGAATCTTTGAGTTACTTAGTAATGCACATTTTTTTCCTGTTGAAGATTAACACCATCTATTGAGCTAAACGCTGCAGGCAGATGGCTCGTAATATGCTTAATATTATTAAAACTGATACATTGTACTAAACCCTACAGCTGTGAGAGTAGGACTAGATCAGGCCAATTTTTATCCCCTTAAGTTATATAAATTATGTTAATATTTCCATTCACTAATAGTAAATATAGATATTGATTGAAACACATAATATATCAGGTAGTCCTGAGCACAACACAATATTAGAATAAAAGTGAATTTATTGAAGATTCTGCTCTAAGATGGCCCTGATAATAGATGGTTCCTCCACCGTTCACAAGAATGGGCTTATCTTGCCGTTCCTGGGAGCCCCATACCAATGGTAGTGTGAATGCTCCACCACTGCTTCATTAATTTCTATGGGGCTAACGAGCGCTATCTTCGGCAGCCCCATAGAAATGAATGGAGCCGAGCATGCGCACTACCACTCCATTCCTATGGGGCTCCCAGGAATGGCAAGGTAAGCCCATTCTCGTGATCGGTGGGGGTCCCAGCGGTTGGACCCCCAACAATCAGATATTTATTACCTATCCTGTAGATGACGTAGGTGATAAATAATGATTATGGGAAAACCCCTTTAAGGATCATTTCCAATATGGAGATTAGTACATTTTCTTTCTATCTTACTTGTAGACTAATATAATCATGTGAAACCTAATGCTCCTATTACATGGCCCGGCGTCGATCAACGTGACAGCTCGCTGATCGGCGCTCGTTTGCTTCTTCCACACGTGTTCCACTAGTGTTTGCTTGTTCATCGGCAGATCGTTGCCCTGATCATATGAACGCTCGTTTGCCCAATCATTGGCCCATGTAATAGGGCCTCTGATTAGAGATTCTCATGACACCATCTTTCCTACTGACTTCAGTAAAGTGTTGTTATGAGATCCTATGATTAAAAACCCTGTTCCCAAATGTCCCACATATAGAGACATTTTTGCACTACTCCAAGCCCGGTAGGATGTAGATATTGATGTAGATATTGATGTGAATTATGTAAACACAAGGACCACGCTACACAGAAATGAAAAGGGGACATATTGTCAAAATCCATTAGTAGTGCAATTTCCGGCTTTTGGAATGTAACATTAAGTAATCATATTGTTTTACACATTTTTAACGAATAATAAAAGGCTTTTATTTTTCATAAGATTGTCCAACCCCTTTAAATAAACTTAAAGTGAAAAAGAAAGTGCAAAAAAATAAAAATTCTTAAGGCTCTTTTTACATGGACCAGGAGCATTTGTACGATTCCCGATCATTGCCGTGCGTTAACAGGGCAAAGATGAGCCGCTGTACATTTATCGGCTGATCACATCTTTTATGCCACCCAAAAAATGGTCACTAGTTGGCAGCACATCTCGCTGTGTTAATAGGGAGATGTGCTGCCGACATGATGCAAATGCATGGGAATGAATGACCATAGTAACGATCGTTCATTCCCATACCTTACCGACGATTGCTAATGGAGCCACTGAGATGGATTTGCTGTATCGTCAATCAGGCTGTCTAAAAGGACTTTTATTATTCCACTAATTGACCATGCCTCTTGTCAAGTAGCTGCTTGATAACATATACTTGTCTGCCACTTCACCAGCTTGTGAAGCCATTGTCCTTTTTGAAAGTACTTGATTTGTGATGCAAATTAGCAGCAGCAAGTTAAGCAGCATGCCCTCCATTCACTGCTCGCTGCAGCTTGGAGACACCACATAGAACACTTGCCGGTCTTACATGATCATACTGATATTTCATTCTGTTGTAATTTGTAAACGATTACGATTTCCATCCCATCTCATCCAGCAAAGAAGTCAGCATTTATTGGACTTTGTAGAAAGAGATAGTTTTTGAATGAATTTGTTTATGATGTACGTTTTATCATATGACCATTTTTCACAGATTTTTACACAACAAAAGCCATTGAAAAGTCATTGAAAAAGTCAAGATAAGAGATCTAGCCATTGTTTATTTAATGGGTTAAAAGTCAAGGTAAAGACGGCTACATCTGTAGATCAGTAGCAGCATTTAGTAAAAGCTGTTACATTTTTAATGCTGGAAATTGTCCTCGTTTTATTGAAAATAATTGCGGTTGTCACAGCCACTAGTAACATAATTAAATAGTAATATAATAAGGATTACAGTGAAGCTCTTATTTTCAAGCCATTTAATCAGAGGTGTAAAATGAGCCCCAATGCAAAATCTGTAACAAGGTCCCCACCTACCACGTGCTATTTATAATACTGGTGTTTTCTTTTATTGAAGAGGGGCCTTTGGGCGCCCTCAGGCACAAGGAACAGGGTGCTACTTTACCTCTGCAAGATTTGATTGGTATAACTGGTATTGCTCTTTTCAGAAATAGGACCATTTGGGGTTATAGTTGACCGCACTATTTACAGCAGTCTGTATTCTGTCCTGTTAATGTAAAAATCAAGAGGTCATCTTATGATTGCCTCTTGGCTCTCTTCATTGACAGTTAACAGATTGTGTGAATGGCAACTGTATTGGAAGAGCATCTGTGGGAATTTGATTTCCTCTGCTATCCGAATTCTAGTTATCCAGGCAGTGTCCGACTGAAATACCTTGGGTTCAACACAACAATGACTCTGTAGACACTCCAGCTATGCAGAATATGTGAATACCACTTTTAAATGCATCGTAAATATAGGCTATATCATCAGTAAGGACTAGTAGGTTATTTGGAAAATAACCCAAAAAAGTGATAACTTCCCTGTTGTGTGTGGGACACTTTATCATGTCAAATCCTGGGCCATGTCTGGTCCTTTGTTGGACTAGTCCGACCCTACATTCTGGTAACCATTGTATAGTAAGTCAATAATGCATTTTTCTATTACATAAAAATGTTTCTCTTTCCTTCACGTTCCTAATATTATATGTATATTTACAGTAATGTCTTCCAATATTTTTTAGACCTTTAGGGGGCCTTCAAGGAACCTTCAAACACAGTCCTGATATATCCGATCAAGTCAATCGGTCAAGTAGAAGGTCCTGGTGGTAATATGTCTCATTGACTTGTTATACTTATAATTTTTTGGATTGTTGTAGTTTTTGTTTGTTTTTCTTTTTTCTATATTTCACAAATGTTTAGATGTAACCCTTTACTAGCCAAAAAAATGTATGCAGATGATCTTTATCAAGCTAAAATTCGTCATCACCGTGACGTCTATTGGATGATCCTTGTAAACACTTTTGTAATAATCATTGTTAAACAAGACAAATGTTTTTGACAAGCTATTGGGAAATAAACTCTTTTCCTCGGGTCAAGAGATTCTGACTCTATTCTCTTGACCTGAAGGAATTTCATCTCCCAAATGTTTGTCAAAGTTAATCTAGTCCAAAGATTTTCTTCTGTACATTGTGAGACACTGTTCATTGCAACAGTATAAAAATTGCAAAAAAGGTTTCTTGATACTGCTCATATTTGATTTGCCTGACACTGACTCAAATATCTAATGAGAGTAAAATACTTGTCTTCTGAGGTTCATTTTTGCCACCGGCCTTACATCTATGTTCTATTTACAGGCAATCTCCATTTAGATAGTTATTGCCAGTAGTACAACATCCCCAGACCTTCAGTATGTCACACATTTGCAATATCTCTTCTATCTGACCCATCTTCTTCCTATCCTTAGCACGTCGCCCCACCATGGTTTACCAGCATTATCTCTCTGGCTGTATCCTAGATGGTCCTATGAGTGGCACTGAGTAACTACTGATGATCACAGGTCTTGTTCCTATTAAATGTCGAGACTTGGTGGTAACCGATACAGGAAACACGATTTGCCATTTAGGAATCTCTACAGAAGCTATAATGGCAGTCATATTAGTTGTCAGATATAACTAAGCAAGGGCCAAATAGAATTTCTTAAAACCTGAAAGATGAAGTCAACTCAAGAATTTATATGTACCGGTGATTTTTGAATCTACCTGAAAATGTGTTTTAATACCCAGATTTTAGTCTTTACAAATTAGTTTGAAGAAGTGATACTACAATGCAGGTTTTTACCTGTGTGAGTTTGAGATGTCTTATGGCACATAGCTATCTTCAATATGTGATGTCCAAAGAAATGATATTGCTATGGCAGCACTGTTGGTGGCAATGATAGAGGATTGTCTTCTTGGACACCTGCCTGGGATTAAACCTTCATAAGCACTCCTTCTGCCTCTCAGTGCTAAAGCAATAGGTTGGGCATCCATCTAGTGCGTCAGCATTTCTATTATTCTACAGCTACTGACCTTTGGCTTGACCATTGATTGTGACCCAGACCTTTCAGACCTGACTCTTTGTCTCTCAATTCTTTCCAGTGTCCAAGACTATGATATAAACTTTGCCTTTTCTTTTTCACAGAGAGGCTTCTTTGAGGGCAATGACCTGCAAGATGCCCATAACAAAGTCTAATACTTCCTGTTGGGAATCCTGATTGAAAACCAGAGGGCTTATTAGACACTTTTCAATCAGAACAAATCTCTTACAATACAGAGAACCACAAAATCAAATTGGCATTAACGATACATAGTAAGTTTCATCCAATATGGTTTCAGTGGCAGAATTAGTGTCCAGCAAAAATGGTCATTAGTGATGTTGCCAGAGGATGGTGGTTACCATTGCGTACATTTTTTTCACATGCTTCTGTCAGATGGCTTACGTTTCTGCTTTTAATGTTTTTTCACGTTTTAGTTTCACTGATTATGGATAGTGTGATTAATAAAGACAGTTACAATGTCATATAATTTAAATGGAATAGCTCGATGACTAAGGAAAGATTTTTGGAATGTGCTGGTTTAACAGCCGAGCCCAGATGTGCCCATTTTACAGAACCATGTTGTACAGATTCACAATCTGGTGCCCGTAGCCCTTACTGTACCACCATGTGCCTCCAATTTTATATAGACTTTATGTCTGAAATAAATCAAATAAATAAAATAAAATCGCACTGATCCAATTTTATATAGAGGCACACAATTTTCTCACAGATTCATGTGAAATCCTAGATAAAAATAAGTTACGGTATACATTATCATATAATATATAACGGAGGGATTTTCCCCTAATAGCATTGCTTCTAGGTCAAAATATTATGCCTCACGGAGACACCATAAGGTGGCACACAGAGTGCGTATAGATCCATAATTTGGCCCAAAAAAGTACTCTGTGTGCCATGACAACCTAAAGAATTATAAGGGCACGTTCACACGTGGCGGAATTGCTGTGGAATTCCGCTGTGGACAGTCCGCACTGGAAATCCGCAGCAGACAGTCTGTCCATTGGTTTACACACCTTTTTAGTTATCTTGGTGCAGACGTTGCGGACAACTCCGCTGCGGACCATAGGCTGTGGTGCGGAATTTGGTGTCCGCAGCATACACTGGCTGTTGCGGACTTGATTCGTACTTGTGGTGGAATTTCTCCATTGACTTCAATGGAGTTGCAAAAATACGCAATGAAATCCGCAGATGTTATTTGTGTTGCGTTGCGGATTGCTTTCACGAACAGGATATTTCATCATTCTGGCTGGACCTATGTGTTTCAAGGTCTATAGCCAGACTGAGATGGAATGTTTTAAAAGAGAGCAGGATGAACTCTTCACCTGAATCCGCAATGACTAATCCGCAGCATTTTACTTCACTTTTTAGGCAAAGGCGCAACGGAATCTTCAACGCAGACTATGTGTGGCATTGATGCGGACAGTGCCTACAGAATTCTGCCATGTCTGAACATGCCCTAAGTGGGCAGGCAATCTGGATTTGCTTATTGTAATGACTATTATTATCATAATTATTATGATTAATTGCCGGCTAGTCTTTTTATGACCTCCGGCGATCGGCAACCATATGGATAGTGTTTTTCTCAGAACGTCCAGTCTTCTGTTTGAGTCTTGAGTCTTTTTATGGGCATGTTCATAACTCCTGTGACTGTATCCAACAACCTTGCTGCTGATTGTTCTCTTCCACTTTTCCCTTCAACTTCTTCCAGGCAAAATTGTCTTTTCTAGTGAAGTTGATCTTCTCATGATTTGTCCGAAAAGAGACAGATTCAGTCTGGACAATTGTGCTTCACGTAAAATGTTCGGCCTCATTTGGTTGATGATCCATCTGTTTGTTTTCTTCTCTCCACGGTACTCTTAGAAATCTTCTCCAACACCAGAGTTCAAAGGCATCAATACATTTCCTATCCCTCTTCTTCATTGTTTATTGGTAGAGAGCGGCAGGAAATACCATGGCCTGGACAATTCTGTTCTTTATATTTAGAGACACATTGTTACATTTGAGAATCTTATCTAGGTCCTTGTTTTTGCAATGGCCAGTCTGTCTTATTTCTTGGCTGCTGGATCCTTTGTTGTGAATACTTGATCCAAGTAGGCAAGAATCGTCTACCTTTTCTATTAACTTCTTCAGATTTAGCTGCATGTCCATCTTTTCACTCTGTTCCTTAACTTTCATTATAAGACTCTTTATTTTAAGCTAATTTTCAGCTATGAGTGTGGTGTTTGTTTATATAGATGTTAGGGATCTGCCAGGTACTACGTCTAGGTATACTCCTGGGATTAATCAATCCACACCTGAGGCCAGACCTGTTCGACTGACACCATCTCCCACCAACCAGGGTGGCAGGCTCAGGAGTGGGAGAGCCTATCGCGGCCTGGTCAGTCGGAGTTAGCTCCGCCCCCTGTCCTTTATTACCTGCCGTGTTCTCTTCCTCCGGGCTTGTAATTCTGTAATGGCAGGAAGGAGGTGAAGGGAAAGTGAGCCCTAATCTACCCACCGCCCTGTCCCTGCCTACTTGCAACGACCCGCCCTAGGCGACGGGGTACAACTGGGCGGCGGTCCCTACGCTGTCTAAGTGCACGGGAGAACAAACAGGGAACACGCAAGGGAAGGGGCAGTAGCCACGGAACGCCGCGAGGAAACGGAGCGGTGAATGAGTAGTCAGGACCAGGATGAAGTGGAGTATACCAAAGTGAGCACGGAGAAGGAAGAAAGCCAGGGGCAAAGCAAAGCAGGTTAAGCGGAACTGCAGCAAGACAGAAGCACGGCAGAAGCAGGCTGGAGCAAGCAGCAGTGAGGCCAGGAATCCAGAAGAATTACAAGCACTGAGGAAGAGAACACGGCAGGTAATAAAGGACAGGGGGCGGAGCTAACTCCGACTGACCAGGCCGCGATAGGCTCTCCCACTCCTGAGCCTGCCACCCTGGTTGGTGGGAGATGGTGTCAGTCGAACAGGTCTGGCCTCAGGTGTGGATTGATTAATCCCAGGAGTATACCTAGACGTAGTACCTGGCAGATCCCTAACAATAGAGTTTATATTAGAAAATGTCAGCACCCCGTTTACACTGCTATAGATGTATCTATCTTATAGGACCATTCTAGCCCCAGAAGACCCACTCTACATACATGTACTCATGTATATTCTCTATGGGAATACAGTTTATTTTGATATCATGATGTGTTATGTGTGGTTTCACATATCATAATACTATGGTGTGGAAGACCAAACTAGAGGTGAAGCTCTGTTGGATCTGGTAATTTCTAATAATGTAGAGCTTGTTGGGATTGTCAATGTTCGTGAAAACCTCAGTAACAGTGATCACAATATAGTTATATTTTACCTATACTGTAAAAAACAAACACAGGCTGGGAGGGAAAAAACACTTAATTTTAAGAAGACCAATTTCCCCAGGATGAGGGCTGCAATTCAGGATATAGACTGGAAAGATCTATTGTCAAATAATGGGACAAATGATAAATGGGAGATTTTAAAATCTACTTTGGGTAATTATAGTGCAAAATTTATTCCTATAGATAACAAATATAAACGACTAAAATTAAACCCCACATGGCTTACACCTTCTGTAAAAAGGGCAAAACATGACAAAAAAAAAAAGGGCATTTGAAAAATACAAATCTAAGGATACAGCTGTAGCGTTTGTAAATTATAAAGAGCTTAATAAAATCTGTAAAAAGGTAATAAAATCAGCAAAAATACAAAATGAAAGTCAAGTGGCCAATGATAGTAAAACAAATCCCCAAAAAATTCTTCAAGTATATAAATGGAAAAAAGCCAAGGTCTGAACATGTAAGACCCCTAACTAGTGGTAATGGTGAGTTGGTCACAGGGGATCAAGAGAAGGCAGAGTTACTAAATGGGTTATTTAGCTCTGTATATACAACAGAAGAGCAACTGATGTAGCTGTTGCCAGTGCTGTTAATATATCAGTTGATATACTGAATTGGATGAATGTAGATATGGTCCAAGCTAAGTTAAATAAAATAAATGTACACATGGCCTCGGGACCAGATGGGTTACACCCTAGTGTTCTTAAAGAGCTTAGTTCAGTTATTTCAAATGTGGTGCCTATTTTCAAAAAGGGCTCTAGGTCTTCCCCGGGTAATTATAGACCAGTAAGATTAACATCCATTGTGGGAAAAATGTTTGAGGGGCTATTGAGGGACTATATACAGGATTATGTGACAAAAAATTGTATCATTTACAAAGAGCTGTTACCAGCAGAGCAATTCCTCTAACACCAACTACCAATGATGAATGTATGAACAAATAAACTAAATAAATTTAAATGTTATTATGCTTCTTGGAGCAAAAAAGAACTAACTACACTAGTTTGTTTAAAATGAGAAACATCACCTCCATTTGGAATTGAATTGTGTAATGGCAGGAAGGAGGTGAAGGGAACAAGTGAGCCCTAAATCTACCCACCGCCCTGTCCCTGCCTACTTGCAACGACCCGCCCTAGGCGACGGGGTACAACTTGGCGGCGGTCCCTACGCTGTCTAAGTGCAAGGGAGACAAACAGGGAACACGCAAGGGAATACAGTAGCCCACGGAACGCCGCGAGGAAACGGAGCGGTGAATGAGCCAGTCAGGATCAGGAAGTAGTGGAGTATACAAACGGGAGCACGGAGCAGAAGCAAGCCAGGGATAGAGCAACGCAGGATAAACGGAACTGAAGCAAGCAGAAGCACGGCAGAAGCAGGCTGGAGCAAGGCAGCAGTGGGGCCAGGAATCCAAAAAGAATAACAAGCAAGGAGGAAGAGAAAACGGCAGGTATAAATGGACAGGGGGCAGAGCTAACTCTGACTGACCAGGCCGCGATAGGCTCTCCCACTCCTGAGCCTGCCACCCTGATTGGTGGGAGCAGGTGTCAGTCTCAGAGGTCTGGCCTCAGGTGTCGACTGATTAATCCTTTGAGTATACCCAGATGTAGTACCTGGCAGATCCTTTACAAATTGGCTATGCACCACGTATGTATATGTCAATTGCAGTGCTGCTCCTGGCTGCAGCCCAGAGAGTCAGACACTCTGCATTAATGGTAAGTAATGGAGGTAAGTATTTGGATTAAAAAGTATGTATTAGAGCCCCCCCCCCCCCCCGACATGTTTCGCTGTGCTATACAGCGTCCTCAGGGGTTCCGGGGCTTAATGAGATCGCGCCGAAAAAGACACGTTGTTTTAAGCTGTCACAACGGAACAGCCGGAGAATCACTGCCACCAATCACATAGCACTATCGTAGCCGGGCCCCTATGACGCCGTGATTGACAACTTAACTGGCCAATCGGTGATACGACACCGAGGCCAATGGGAGGGAAGCCTGTGCCTCCACTCAGCGCCACGCAAGGCGGATGAGACTCAGTCCCCGCCCCCTCCTCCCCGCGACTGACACCAAAAGCAGCCAAACAGAAGCGGATAAGCGGCGGGGCTGTATCATTACACGTCCCCATATGCCAAGTCGTGCAAATGTCGCACTACAGAGAGCTGTAAATCGCTCACATGCTATGGTACCGCACTCAGTGGGTATGCTTTGCATTTGCCAAGCACCAATATAATAGGCACTGCTCTCATGTGGCAGCACCATAAAGGTCAGGCAGTCATTCACCGACTGCACTTCTATGTAGAATCTATGCAGTATTTAGTGCATTACCCACACCCAGCAGCGCCATATAGGGCCAGGGACCATACATCAGCTGTATATAGTGCGGAGTCTGTCATACTTAATGATGGATCGTAAATATCCAGATAGCATCTGCATACCGCCATTCTGGCAAAACCGCATGGTGTAAACGAGCACCTATTAACTGCACAAGTGTGTATAGGATCCAAAGGGACCCAGTGCTGATTTGGACATACAGGTAGAGTCACAGCGATGGGCCAGAGAAAAAATGGTATTACAAGCGACAGCCAGTACGGTTTTACTAAGGACAGAAGTTGTCAAACCAACCTGATTTGTTTTTATGAAGAGGTGAGTAGAAGCCTAGACAAACCATGCAAAAAAGTAATACGGGAATTATAAGGTTTTGCGTAGCGCTACATCTTAGGCCTAATGCACACGACCGTAGTGGTTTTGGGGGCTGCAAGACCACAAATCCGTTGCAGTCCATTTGTCCACAAAAAAACTTTTGTTGTGCATCCATGTGTCATCAGGATTCACGGATATGCAACTAAAAAAATTTCTGTCACCAGTTGGTGAAGCTGCAAATCCGGACCAAAAAATAACTAGACCTGAGTTTTTGCGACCCGGATTCACAGCTCCCACATGGATCCGTGAACATCGAGCCATAGAAATGAATGGGTTTGTGTGCTATTCGCAAAATTGCAAATAGCACACGGACAAAGAACCGGTGTTGTGCATGAGGCCTTAAAAGTGTTAAAGGGAGCTCATCTGTAAAAAGAGAGTGGGGCACATACAGTGGAGGAAATAAGTATTTGATCCCTTGCTGATTTTGTAAGTTTGCCCACTGTCAAAGTCATGAACAGTCTAGAATTTTTAGGCTAGGTTAATTTTACCAGTGAGAGATAGATTATATTAAAAAAAAAAAAAGAAAATCACATTGTCAAAATTATATATATTTATTTGCATTGTGCACAGAGAAATAAGTATTTGATCCCCCACCAACCATTAAGAGTTCAGCCTCCTCCAGACCAGTTACATGCTCCAAATCAACTTGGTGCCTGCATTAAAGACAGCTGTCTTACATGGTCACCTGTATAAAAGACTCCTGTCCACAGACTCAATTAATCAGTCTGACTCTAACCTCTACAACATGGGCAAGACCAAAGAGCTTTCTAAGGATGTCAGGGACAAGATCATAGACCTGCACAAGGCTGGAATGGGCTACAAAACCATAAGTAAGACTCTGGGTGAGAAGGAGACAACTGTTGGTGCAATAGTAAGAAAATGGAAGACATACAAAATGACTGTCAATCGACATCGATCTGGGGCTCCATGCAAAATCTCACCTCATGGGGTATCCTTGATCCTGAGGAAGGTGAGAGCTCAGCCGAAAACTACACGGGGGGAACTTGTTAATGATCTCAAGGCAGCTGGGACCACAGTCACCAAGAAAACCATTGGTAACACATTACGCCGTAATGGATTAAAATCCTGCAGTGCCCGCAAGGTCCCCCTGCTCAAGAAGGCACATGTACAGGCCCGTCTGAAGTTTGCAAATGAACATCTGGATGATTCTGAGAGTGATTGGGAGAAGGTGCTGTGGTCAGATGAGACTAAAATTGAGCTCTTTGGCATTAAGTCAACTCGCCGTTTTTGGAGGAAGAGAAATGCTGCCTATGACCCAAAGAACACCGTCCCCACTGTCAAGCATGGAGGTGGAAACATTATGTTTTGGGGGTGTTTCTCTGCTAAAGGCACAGGACTACTTCACCGCATCAATGGGAGAATGGATGGAGCCATGTACCGTCAAATCCTGAGTGACAACCTCCTTCCCTCCACCAGGACATTAAAAATGGCTCGTGGCTGGGTCCTCCAGCACGACAATTACCCGAAACATACAGCCAAGGCAACAAAGGAGTGGCTCAAAAAGAAGCACATTAAGGTCATGGAGTGGCCTACCAGTCTCCAGACCATAATCCCATCGAAAACTTATGGAGGGAGCTGAAGATCCGAGTTGCCAAGCGACAGCCTCGAAATCTTAATGATTTACAGATGATCTGCAAAGAGGAGTGGGCCAAAATTCCATCTAACATGTGTGCAAACCTCATCATCAACTACTAAAAATATCTGACTGCTGTGCTTGCCAACAAGGGTTTTGCCACCAAGTATTAAGTCTTGTTTGCCAAAGGGATCAAATACTTATTTCTCTGTGCACAATGCAAATAAATATATATAATTTTGACAATGTGATTTATTATTCTTTTTTTTATATATAATCTATCTCTCACTGGTAAAATTAACCTAGCCTAAAAATTCTAGACTGTTCATGTCTTTGACAGTGGGCAAACTTACAAAATCAGCAAGGGATCAAATACTTATTTCCTTCACTGTAGCAAAGATCAAAATGGGCTCCCATTATGGTGCCAGGTTTTTTCATCCAAGACAAAAAGGCCTATATTTTCTATGACCCATGGGCCAATTCCCCACTCTCTTGTTGGCTAACAATGCAATTACTCTGTGGAGAGGCAACCAGCAAAGTTTCTTGCCTCCCAATAGCAAAGGGAATGGAATCAACCATGGCTGGGACCTTCTCTTTAAAAGGACCCATAGCAATTGTACGGTCTGCCACTGTGGTATATAAGCCCTTGAGACATGTTCATTTAAAGGGAAATTTAACATAAGATAGTCTTCTGACACATCAAAGTAACCCCTATTTATATCTGGAGTGATGGGGTACATTATAATCCACTCAAACCCATTTGATACTCAAATATTTTAAGATGTGGAAAGCTCTGTCGGGTCCTAAAGAAATATTACCAAACACTAATATGAAATACTATGTAAAGTAGGTAAAGTTCGTAATGACATACACAATGGCACAAACATTTCTAAATGTGTACAGTTAGTTGGTAGCATACAAGAACACATTTATGCTGTTGGAAGAGGTGAAATTATCATTCCACCACAAAGCTTCACCCAATCTAATTACCACATCTATATATACAGAATCATGTACAGCTCAACTATTTAGTTTAGAAAACATAATATATTGAGCTAGTAGTGACCTTCAGAATTGGCTACATTTCACTTAGAATACCTAATGATGAATCAGGCCCAGATAGCCTACAATTGTTTTTCAATGGGAGCTTCAAGAGGTTGTCCAAAAAACAGACAAGTGGGTCTGCTTATGTTTACAGAAATGACTTCACTCTTGTCCAATGGTTGTGTCCGGTATTGCATTCCCTTGAATGAGAATGAGTTGTAATACAAGACACAGCCAATTGACATAAGTGGTGCTGTTTCAAGAAAAAAATTCTAATCTTGGACAACTCCTTTAATGAGAAACAGATGATGAGGCACCAAAATAGAGCTAGGGTGCAACGATAATTTTGTGTTGTATATATTTTTTGGTATTTTTTTTAGTATATATATATATATATATATATATATATATATATATTAAAGGAGTTGTCTGGTTTAGAAAGCCTATTTTCTAATACCCCATAAGCGTTTACAGAGGGAAGTCCCTCATTCTTGACCTTTTTCGATTGTCAAGACCGGATAGTTGTAACAAAGAGCATTTCTCTCTCTGGTGGACGCAGCACATGAATTATACGGGCAGCCCATAGATCTAAATATACATAATGCTTCATTTCTCCTGTGGTGGCACTGCAGGGGTATTAAACACTTGCTACCAGGTTTCCCTGCAGATAAAAATTGGTCTCTGGTGTCTCAGCAGCGGGAGACCCTGTGAGCGGCTTATTTTCAGGGGCATTTCTAATAAAAAGCGATTGCTCAACGTGGACAATCCCTTTAATGAATTTGTGTATGGGTGAATATTTGTTTTGTTATTTTTGTGATGTGTAATGAAGGTGTGCCGATGCATTTATTTTTTACAATTCATTAACTACTTACTTCCTAAGCGATGTAAAAATAACTTTGTGTAAATGGTCATAAGGACTTAATCTCTTGCATACAATCCTTGTCTGATGGAAGACAAACGGAAGCACAATATCCATTTAAAACGGAATGAAGGCGGAGTAACAACGGAAACCGCTCGGATGTCACAATGGACACAAGGATCCGTTTTAAACGGATGTGAAAATAATGAAGGATGTGTGCATGAGGCCTTAGATTTTGCACTAGGAACAGTTTTAGTAAAATATTTAGAAAACAAAATGGCAGCACGAAGTATTGTAGCTTGGACCATTGTTATATATTCATGCATAGACAAGTAAGGAGGTCTTAAAGAATTCATTCTAAGCATCTACACATTAGGACAAAATACATTTATATTTATGATATTGTGAAGTCATTGGGATATGACACCAGTGCAGAATGAAAAAATTAAATAGATTTACTCGCCAAGTTAATCAGTTTTCAACAAGTTTTTTCTCAAGAGACTTTCAGATGGTTAACCTAAAGCAGTGAGCCATTGCAATACACTAAAACTGCAGCCACAAAGAGTTAAATAACAAATTAGCTTTGGATCTAACTATCTATCTATCTATCTATCTATCTATCTATCTATCTATCTATCTATCTATCTATCTATCTATCTATCTATCTATCTATCATCTATCTATCTATCTATCTATCTATCTATCTACCTACCTATCTCTCTCTCTCTCTCTCTCTCTCTCTCTCTCTCTCTCTCTCTCTCTCTCTCTCTCTCTCTCTCTCTCTCTCTATCTATCTATCTATCTATCTATCTATCTATCTCTCTCTCTATCTATCTATCTATCTATCTATCTATCTATCTATCTATCTATCTATCTATCTATCTACCTCATATCATCTATCTATCTATCTATCTATCTATCTATCTATCTATCTATCTATCTATCTATCTATCTATCTATCTATCTATCTATCTATCTATCTATCTATCTATCTATCTATCTCTCTATCTATCTACCTCATATCTATCTATCTATCTATCTATCTATCTATCTATCTATCTATCCATCTATCTATCGTTTTGCCATATACAGACAGAAACCCCAAGTAAGATGTTTTTCCTTAAATAAAGCAAGAATTAAAGCTGTTTTTATGGTAATAAAAAAACCAAATAGGATATAATATTTGCATTGTAATTAAAATAATATTAACAGTAAATATAGTAGTTATGGTGCATTCAAATAAATGCAACTTTTTTTTTTGTATTTTGTTAAAGTAATAAGCCTTTGTTTCATTCATTATTATGCCTCATATTACATGTACTCTTCCTAATATTCAGCTATCCTTGTATATATAGTTGCTTAGGTTCAAAAAAGACACACGTTTATCAAAATCAACTTTCCTAAGACCGACCAGTTTGATCAACACAAACTATTTAAAAAGAAAAATGAATAATAATTAAAATAAATTTAAAACCAATATTAAAATATGACTTAAACGTGAGTATAAAGTTCTTCAAAATACAAACACCTATAAAGATTACAATAACTCCTTATTCCAACATTGACGATTATCTAGTTATGATTTGTAGAGTTATGTTTCAGAAAGTTTTGGTAATTAAATACTGAATTTCCTACTTTAATATGCAAACAGTTTGGTTTTGACATTTTGCATGTGAAGCTCTCATGTGGATTGTTTTATAGCAGTACATATTCATTACTATCTAGGCAAAGACTCAGCTCCACAGGGCTTATTTGTCTAAGACTTGAAAAGGATCAAAGGTTGATAAGTGATCATGCTAACGACAATCCAAAGGCAATTGAATGATTCATTAAGTTAGTTTTACTAATTGTAACTCCGTTCCTATGTCTCTAGTGTTCTCCTAGTTTATTATTTGTTAAATGCTTTGTCATTTTCTTTCCTTTTTTTAGTGCTACAAATATTAGCATAACATTAATTATCATGCAGAACATGCAAATTTAGTGCTGCAGCTTCATAAGGACTTTAATACTCATTAAAACCCTTTAACTTAACCCTTCAAAACCCAGTACATAAGCGCTTACCTGGATCTTGCCAACAGATCCATTCTTTAAAATAAGAATAGAATGAGTAATTCTTAAGAAAAATCTTCCGAATAGAATTCAAATAGATGCTTCATCTTAGCATTTGGTCAAGCTGTTTGAATTTGTGACGGGGAAATACTGACTTGCCTTTTTATTATCTCAGGTGATAAATATTGCATTGCCTGCATTTAAAACTTTTAATACTAGGGGTGTGAGATGTGGCACCTGTTATATTTTTCATGATCAGGTCATTCCACTCCACATTTCTTTTACTGAATGGGAGTGAAATTAAAATTTTGTTCCCCTACTTTTGCCTCCTTCTATTTAGGGGATCAGTCTGTAAAGTAAAAAGGGGTCTGGAAAGGCTCAATTGTCTACCGTGTCTGAAAAGTAAGAGAGAGAGAGAGAAAGAAGGGCCCTGCTAATGTTGCACTGAAATGATTCTCAAAGGCCCCCCAGGCTGCACTCAGCATCCAGACTTCATTAAATTTTCATACCAAGCACTTGGCCAAGGTCTATTTATGAAAATGTGCTTTCCGCTACATGGAAAAAAAAAACAGGAATTAGATAAGAGAACAAAGAAGAATTCATTAACGATATATGTGTATGTAGATATATATATATATATATATATATATATATATATATATGTGTATATATATATATATATATATATATGTGTATATATATGCGCTTGCTTATAGAAAATCCATAATAATTAAGACAGCTAATAAATCAGCAGTCATCAGTCGTATGTGTTTTATAGTGTTTGCTGTATGTACAATGCGTTCACGGGTGCACCTGTATGTATGTGTTCACTTGTGTATTTATATGTCTGTGTTTATTGATGCATTTATATGCATATGTTCATTTGTGAAATTATACATATGTTTTCATTGGTGCATTTCTATCTGTATTCATTTGTGTATTTATATGTATGTGTTCTTTGGTGTGTATGTATATGTATGTGTTCTTTGGTGTGTATTTATATGTATGTGTTCATTTGTGTATTTATATGTATGTGTTCTTTGGTGTGTATGTATATGTATGTGTTCTTTGGTGTGTATTTATATGTGTGTGTTCATTTGTGTATTTATATGTATGTGTTCTTTGGTGTGTATGTATATGTATGTGTTCTTTGGTGTGTATTTATATGTATGTGTTCTTTGGTGTGTATGTATATGTATGTGTTCTTTGGTGTGTATGTATATGTATGTGTTCTTTGGTGTGTATTTATATGTATGTGTTCTTTGGTGTGTATTTATATGTATGTGTTCTTTGGTGTGTATTTATATGTATGTGTTCTTTGGTGTGTATGTATATGTATGTGTTCTTTGGTGTGTATTTATATGTATGTGTTCTTTGGTGTGTATTTATATGTATATGTTCTTTGGTTTGTATTTATATGTATGTGTTGACAAGATGCTTTACTTGATTAGGATAATTATTTTCTTTATTATAGCTATAGTATTTACGCCTACATACATGTAGCTATAGTATTATCTAATCCCACATGCATGTAGCCATTTATAAGAATTTACTAGTCAGTGCCTCTGTCCATGGTCCTGACAGCTTACTTAAAAAAAAGTTTCTGTGGATGTTTTGGGTGAACACACACCCTCAATACAACACACTCTAGCAGCAACAACAATACTACATAATTTAAAAGGGCAGCCAGCACAAGGACCTCGGAGATGCTAACGTGATTAAAAACAAGTCCCTCATTCATTGGGAAAGTGTACACAATAAAATATATTCCCTGTCTAATGCCCTCAGAAAAGGATTAATGTGGTCCCAGGCGAAATGCCAAGTTACGAATTTGAGGGAGTCTGAAACCAGAGTGAGTGATGGTTCGGGTAGAGTGAAGGATAGATACATTAATGAGAGTTGGATACATTTCCACAAAGTTTACTGCAAACTTAAACCATTCTCACAAGCCTCCATTGATTTTGGAGTGTCTTTTTCACTTGACAAAAACTCAACTAATTGTTTCAGTGGCAAACTAATGTTGCAGTTTCTATATAGGAGGACAATTAATTTGTTTTAAAGCTGGAAGTTGAAACTTTAATCAATAAGCTTTCATTTGCTCTTTTCACTTATTTCTTAAATAGAAATTTTGGCAAAGTCTTTGAATGATCCTTATCTATCTCTTCACCCCATTTTCTGGAATTTACCATCATATTCATGCAGTGTAATCTATTAAGCGATATATTTTTCCAATTATTCTTTAAATTTGACACATTAAAATCAGATTTAAAATATTTAAATAAATTATTGTAGAAATGATTATGGGAATAATATTTTTTTTCTCATATGCAAAGTATAATTGATTGGGACAATTTAATAAAAGATATCTTTATTTAATTTTTATTTTGAGGAGCTAACTTTAAGGGTATGTTCACACTGACTTTTTTGCAAGCAGAAAAATCTGCCTCAAACGTACTTCAGGAATTTTGAGGCAGATTTTGCCCTGCCTGCCCTTTCTTTGCCGCTTTTTTTGTGTGGTGTTTTCCATGCCGTTTTTCAGCCACATCCCTCTAGCGCTGCGGGCAAAAAACGCCGCGAAAAACGCTTTCTCTGCCTCCCATTGATTTTAATGGGATGTCAGAGACAGAACCACGGGAAGAAAGACCATTTTGCATTCTTGTCCTACGAGCGTTTTTTTCCGGCCGCAGGAATAAAAATGCCTCCGCCTCCCATTTTTGGCGTGTTTTTTTGCGTGGTTTCCAATGCGGTTTCCGCGTCAAGAACTGCGCCCAAAAACTCCATGTGAACTAGCCCTAACACTGCAAGTAAAAAGTTATTATGTTAATTACAAAAAGATGTATATGCCTAATAAATTAAATATCTGATAAATCTGTACTTCCTTTATTGCACAGGGAAATCAGTATGTTTTTATTTTATATATATATGTTATTTGTTATATTTTTATTTATATGTTATTTGTTATATTTTACCTGGCTAAGACATTAGCCAGGTAACTTTTAAATCTTATAGGATGGATAGATAGATAGATAGATAGATAGATAGATAGATAGATAGATAGATAGATAGATAGATAGATAGATAGATAGATAGATAGATAGATAGATAGATATGAGATAGATAGATATGAGATAGATAGATATGAGATAGATAGATAGATAGATAGATAGATAGATAGATAGATAGATAGATAGATAGATAGATAGATAGATAGATAGATAGATAGATAGATAGATAGATAGATAGATATGAGATAGATAGATAGATAGATAGATAGATAGATAGATAGATAGATAGATAGATAGATAGATAGATAGATAGATAGATAGATAGATAGATGATAGATAGATAGATAGATAGATAGATAGATAGATAGATAGATAGATAGATAGATAGATAGATAGATAGATAGATAGATAGATAGATAGATATGAGATAGATAGATATGAGATAGATAGATAGATAGATAGATAGATAGATAGATAGATAGATAGATAGATAGATAGATAGATAGATAGATAGATAGATAGATAGATAGATAGATAGATAGATATGAGATAGATAGATAGATAGATAGATAGATAGATAGATAGATAGATAGATAGATAGATAGATAGATAGATAGATATGAGATAGATAGATAGATAGATAGATAGATAGATAGATAGATAGATAGATAGATAGATAGATAGATAGATGATAGATAGATAGATAGATAGATAGATAGATAGATAGATAGATAGATAGATAGATAGATAGATAGATAGATAGATAGATATGAGATAGATAGATAGATAGATAGATAGATAGATAGATAGATAGATAGATAGATAGATAGATAGATAGATAGATAGACGGACGGACAGAGACAGATAGAATATGAAATAAAAGGTTTGGTTAATAACATACAATATATTCATTTGTTATTTAGAGCACGATGTTGAATATAATATCCCAGTATGTACATGCAAAAATAATGTTTTTTTAATGTTTTTTTATATTTGTTGTATGAGAGAGAGTAGTGTAGAATGAAATACATTTTAGTTAGGTAGTAGTGTATTCTATCTATCTATCTATCTATCTATCTATCTATCTATCTATCTATCTATCTATCTATCATCTATCTATCTATCTATCTATCATCTATCAATCTATCTATCTATCATCTAATTTATCTATCTCCCCACCTATGTTCTTTCTTTCCTTCTGTCTTTCTCTACATCTATATCCTCTCTATCTATATAATATAATAATAAATAATAATAACAACAAGATTTTAATTTAAATCAACTATTGAAAATGATAAAAGCTCTACTTGCTCTGTAATATATTGTATTTCATATACGCATATCAATTAACTATATAATGTCTGTTCATTGTAGAAGTCATTTTATTTAACTGTAAATTTAAACAAGAAATAAAGCAGGGTCATTGATTTGCATAGGCTTCTGTTTTCTTTTATCGTTAGCTGTGCTTTCAGCTAAACCGATGTCAAATTTTACTTACTGATTTCGACCTAAAATGAAACTCTTTTTAATTTCTAGAATGCCTGCACTCATATTTGTTGTGAGTTGTCTTTTACTTTTAAATTACAAAGTATTTCCAATCAATCTTGGCTACAGGAATTCTAGTGGGACAACCTTTCTGATATGTTTTTGATCTCTGCTACTAAAGCATCTTTGTTGTGCACTTAGTTTGTAGTATTTATTGACATTTCATCTCCTTGTTAATGAAATATTTCTTTGATTTTTATGGTTCTTCTTGAAGTCAATGCATTTAATTTTAATTTAAAGTTTAAAAACAAAGCAAGAAGTCTTATTGATTTTATGAAGTAGGATGTTGAATTTCTTTTATAAAGTAGCTTTACTCATACTATTAATTTAATCACAACCACATCTAAAATGTAAAATGTATACTTTTTTTCAAATGTATTTCTTTTAAGTGTGGCAATGCTTGCATACAGTCGTTACATATATATATATGTAACACATTTGTTTAATCAGGAAGAAACTGAAAAACTATCTGTTCCTATGTTTGTGTATTCTTAGGTATTAATATTAACAATATCTAATATATATGATATAATATGATAACATGCTATGCAATATTTGTCTATAGATACTCTGTAAAATACATTTTTTAAAACAATATAAAACATGTGTGTGTGTGTGTGTGTGTCTGTGTGTGTGTGTGTGTGTATGTGTGTGTGTGTGTGTGTGTGTGTGTGTGTGTGTGTGTGTGTGTGTGTGTGTGTGTGTGTGTGTGTTTTCTTATATGGCAACAACCTTGCTGAGTCACCAAATTGTTCAAAGTAGCTCAATCTATAATGGATGAGTTCACAGAATTGCAGTATAAAGGGTTAGTACGTTTATTTTAAAGGGTTAGTACGTTTTTTAAAGGGTTAGTAAAAAAAATTTAAATTATTTTTATCGAATGTTAACAAAAGAATAGTGTGTATTATATAGAATAATTCTAAAAGTGAGTTTATAAAAGAATTAAAAGAAATAAATATTAATTTAGAAAAATTAGCATAAGGTCAAGAGAAACCTAAAGTGGACAAATACCAATATTATACAGGTAGCTATAAGAATTATTAGCACAGAAGGATTTCTGTTAAAAAAAAAACCTTCATACTCTTTAGAGTTTAAACAATCTAACAAAATTTTGGATAAATCTCCAGAATACATGTAATATCTCAAACAATATAAACAATGTTTTATCATTTTAGTTTTTCCAGATGGAACTAGCCAACCATGCTTGTTATGGCACAGTAAAAAAAAAAAAATTAAATTGCTTATAATTCCTATCGACCTTCTTGAAATGCTAACAATTGCCAAATACAAGGTTTTTGTTGTTGTATGGGCACATAATTGCGCACCTTGTTATTACAAGGCAACTGCTTCGTTTTAATTTATAATATTCTATGAACATGGCAATGAAGTGAATATAAAAATATAAAAAATGAATAAAAAGAAGACAAGATAGGTCATTTACTTGCCACAGCTAAAATATTGGTACAATTAATATTCATCCAGGAATATTTTACATACATAAAAATAATTATGATCTACAGTACTAATAGCAAATATTGCAGCTAATTATTAGAATTATTTTATTATGGCCCGGTACAGTGCTTGAGAAGATGTTATCATTTTTTTAAATAATTGATAATTGTAGGAATATGGTTTGTGCTGTCAATACCTTACTGTAAGAATATTCTATCCTCAGGCTAAAGTTAACAGAAAATTCTGAATGGTATTATATAACATTTGTTTGTCTTGATAGCATTGAAAATAGTTTTAGCTTTTTATTTTATTTTTATTAAATATATATTTAAAGAAAAGATAATTTAATAATGTAGTTTATGCTGAACAATGCTTCGCAAACCTATGTTATATAGAGTTTAATAAATTATAGTGTTTGGTAAAAAACGAATATATAAAATGTATATTAAATATATTTATAATAATATATACAGTATACAATTATATGTACATATATATATATATATATACTGTATATTTTTTTTTCTCAAATATGTTTACACTACTGTTTCCATTATACACTTACCTACATTAAGTCATAGCTATTAATTGTTTATGAATAATTATTGCTTAGATAATATTTTCTGGGAACTGAAATAACCCTGACTTTGTACTTGCCCATAAAATAAAACTGCCTCAGTACAAAAATATAAAATGTTTTAACGCTCTGATATATTTTGCAAACTGCTACATTTTGTCATGACATTTATATATACAATGTTTCTGCAATCTCCAGGAAATTTAAGTCGTACAGTGTGACCCTTCTCAATTATCCAGCAAAAGTATCACCTTCCTATCACATCTATTTATTTATATTTCATTTTTAGTGGTTTTTATAACCGTTTTCAACAAAATAAAAATTATATAAAATTTCTTAAATATAT
This sequence comes from Rhinoderma darwinii, assembly GCF_050947455.1. Lineage (NCBI taxonomy): Eukaryota > Metazoa > Chordata > Amphibia > Anura > Rhinodermatidae > Rhinoderma > Rhinoderma darwinii. The sequence continues at coordinate 100,914,140 of NC_134694.1, forward strand.
CACTGGAAATCTATATTCTGTCCTGGTTTACAACATAGATAATTGCACTAAAATAATAGTACAGAGAAAGAATGAGGTAAATCGTGCATGGTTTATTTGAAATTCTGTAGCATACACAGACACAAAATTTCTTTCTTTACACACATAGAAAATTAAATGCTCCATTAAAAAAAAAAAAAAAAACAGATGGGAAATCCCTCTATGCCAAGCAACGTGTATCTTGCCAAAAAAGTGCAAATATTTAAATATTTCCAAAATAATTACCTTTTAATTATCCATTGTGAAATTGATTACATATAAGTTAAAACCTTTAAATATAAAACTCTCGCCGATGTAGTCAATTAATATCTGTATTAAATTAAAGTAACACACACAGAAATGGTGATATTGTGCTGAAATGCTATAGACAATATGCACTTTCACATACATCGTCATATCCATTTCAAGGGAGAACCTAGGGGGAAATGTGAACAAACTAATTTGATTGTCAAAGCATCTTTGTAGTGGAATTGCAGGGTCATGACTATTTGAACTTACTCGCTGCTTCCTACAGAGTCTTACAGATCTGAACATGTGCTTTCTAGCAAATGATGAGGTAGAAACAAAACAGTTATTGGAAAGTGAAAACAACCATGCAGAGACAGGGACTGTTGGAATCAATGGGTTTCGGTCATATTAAATGAAATTATATTTGGTGTGAGTATTTGTGTGCATGTGTGCGTTATAGCAAATTAAATAAGTAAATAACTTAAACTTTTAACCACTGGTGCAATATCATCACAGGGTAATATTTACAATAATAAATATAAAAGATTAGTTCAAACTGAGAGAAACAGATTCATACAGGATTTCAAGTTTTGCTTCCCATTCCTTTTGATTGGTTTGTGGTTTGTTTTTAATGTTTTTGCTTTCTTTGTTTTTGGAATTTGATAAAGTCAAGGGAGTTTTGGTCATAGACGCCAAACCAAAGATATTATCCCAAGCTTTCCACTCACCAGCACAACTTTACAGGTGACTATTACTGTATGTCCGAGTTCTTTATCAATTCATCTCTATGCCAAGGTATGAAGACAAGATGTCAGTGTATCTAAATTCCCTTAGATGGAAAACAGTTTATTGGTCAGTTCAAAAGAGGGCACCACTTCTCAGTATGTCGCCGAAAACTTCATTCTTTTCTGTTTCTGCCTCTGATTACAAAACCAGACCCGCACTACATTTTTTTTTAAGTCTAGCTTTTCTGCAATAGCTGCAATCTTTTCTGAAGAAGGTCTTGGCTGAACAGCAAAATAAGCTTCTAGTGATCTTTTCTCTGGGGCTGCAATGGAGGTACGCTTGCGTTTCTTGTCACCCCCAGTAAAGATTTCTGGTTTGGTCATTTTTTCCCTTTGAGCTCTTTCTGCCTCCTCTAGCCAGGCTTCCAAAATGGGCTTTAAGGCCACCATGTTGTTATGAGATAATGTGAGGGACTCAAACCTGCAAATGGTGCTTTGACTGAGACAACCAACACCTGGGATCTTCAGATTGGCCAAGGCAGAACCAACATCGGCCTGAGTTACACCAAGTTTTATTCTCCTTTGTTTGAATCTTTCTGCAAAGGATTCAAGTTCTCTTGGGTCTGTGTCATTTTCGGAGCAGGACATGGCTGTATGAGTAACCATTGCATGGTTGTGAGAGATGTTCATAGACTGTGTATGGTGGGCCATGTGGTTAATGGCAGACATATGAGCGTGTTGATGGGAGTTTGTTGATCCGACATCTTGTCCCGGGATACCTCCTAAGGTTAGAGTAGGATTTAGGTGATCTAGAAGGTCCGCATCTAAGCCTTGTGAAGACTGATGGTGATGATGATGATGATGTGAATGGTGCGTTGTTAAAACTGAAGGGTGATGCAGATGCACTGTAGAAGACGTTGGCGTGCAGGACACACTACTCATGGTGTGGTAAGTGGCATCAGGCTTATACGGATGTGTTTTCTGAGTTACAATATCCACAGCAGCCAAAGCTTCGGCTCCTCTGAGTAAAGATTCATCAAAACCAGCAAAGATATTGCTTTGAAGCTGAAAAAAAAATACATGTTAAGATTTTAGCAAAGTTCTTAGTTGAATACAATTTTTTAACCACAACACAATACCCACATATGCCATACATATTGCCGCACCATCTACGAGTATCATTCCAGCATGAAACTATCCAATACTATTAAATTTAATAAAAAATGATCAGAATAAAATTAACACTTTACCTTCCCCAACATTACCTAGATCTAGGAACTGACCAATCTATTAATTTATTTTACGGCACGTTAAATGCAAGATGTTGAATGCTTACCTGTGGTGCTGGCAGGCAGGCTCTACGAATGGCTTCTGAGCTGGAGTGGAGGGACGCATATTTAGGCTCATGTAGCATGGGATGCATGCTGAAAGGCTGCTTGCTGTTCATGGACATCATCGTGAAGGGCAGTGTGAATAGCCTTGTGGCTAGTGCATGAGCAGGTTGTAATTTGGTTCAGCTTTGCTCTTTTTAGTGTGTTGTTATTGTCTGACTCTTATCACAGTATCAGTGGCCGGGACCCCTCCTTCTAACTCTTGGATTGGAGGAGTTTTGAGAGCTGAGGACTCCTCCTTGCTGAAAGATGAGCTGGAGGCAGTGAGATCACTCGGAGCATCATCAAGCCCTCACTCCTCTAGACTTCCCCTGAGTCCTGATGAACAGCAGGCAGTCAGGTGGCTAAGGATGTATCTTGATACCATTGTGTGCATGAACTGTTACATTGCACAGCATGCTGCTCATAGTAAGAGGATCTTCTGCTCTCTGCTTGTGAGACAATGAAAGAGAAGGCATCCAAGAGAGGAAATTACTAGCTACAAAAATTACAGCTGGCAAAGCGTGACTACAAGTCTCTATTCAAGGATACAAAGTAGCCAACCCCCTGCTTGTGTGCATTTATCTATAGACTCTGTGCTCTCATGAACTTAAAATATTATTATTATTATTATTATTATTATTATTATTATTATTATTATTATTATTAATCACATTACAGCCCATAATACATTGATGCATTGACCAGTGTTTTTTTTTATATTCATAGCTTTTATTTATTTATTTATTTATGTTGCATTTAATATTTAAAAACAACAACAATGAATACATATTTGGGTTTTTTCTTTTTTATTTGATCTAGTACAAGCTCATTGAAATGGAATAATTTATCTCTTATTTGCATTAATAAATATAAATAATTATTTGGATATTTATGTGACATCTTTTAGGACAGAATTCTCCCTCCTTGACATAAGTGGCAGAAGACAGGAAATATTATTCCTCTGTATTGGAAATCTTGTGAAAATGTATGTACTATTGGAATAAGTGGAGTAACTTTAATTTCTACTATTGTGTTATCTTACTTCTTGTTTCTTTTATTGACAAGTATGTGCATGTGTGTATAAAAAAAATATGTCTATCTATCTATCTATCTATCTATCTATCTATCTATCTATCTATCTATCTATCTATCTATCTATCTATCTATCTCATATCTATCTATCTATCTATCTATCTATCTATCTATCTATCTATCTATCTATCTATCTATCTATCTATCTATCTATCTATCTATCTATCTATCTCATATCTATCTATCTATCTCATATCTATCTATCTATCTATCTATCTATCTATCTATCTATCTATCTATCTATCTATCTATCTATCTATCTATCTATCTATCTATCTATCTATCTATCTATCTATCTATCTATCTATCTATCCTACCAAAGGCAGTCCTTCAAAAATACCTGTTGTTAGATATCCACTAATGGATGCGTGGGCATGTTATTATGTACAGGCAATGATGTACTGGTATATAGAAATATTCTTGTACATTACAGCTAAAAAAAATAAAGTCCTGGATACAGGCACCCAGGATGAATAAGGGGTCGATAGTGGAAGTATTATTTAGAGCCCATCTGGTAGTCGCCAAAAAATGTTATGCAAGACACAATGGATTCGTGAACTATAAACAGTTTTTTGGGGCCCCTAGATCCAAAAACTCCCAGAAAGTGAAAAATCTGTAAAAAAAAAAAAAAAAGCAATCAAAAAAATCCACTAATGGGACTAAAAAAAGTAAAAAATATTAATGTTACAAAAAAGAAAATATTCATTAAGAAAAGAAAAACAGAACAAACGCAAATTAAAAAAAAGTTAATTAACAGTCACAAAACAGTAAAAAGTAAAAAAAAAACATATTTGAACTTTAACTTATATGTGCCCCAATAAGATGCCTAAAAATTTTACAACTTGTCCCAAAAAAATAAGGCATCATACAGCTACTTCAATGGGGAAAATTTACTATTCCAATGCACAAAATTCTGGTGCAGATTACGTAAAAAAGCTGGCGTGACAGATTTTTTACGTGTTTAACTGGTTGCTGACACAGAACAAGAATACTCGTCCTGAGCGGCGGGTGCTTGCTGCATTAGGACGAGCATTCTTGTCCTGTGTGACAGCCAGTCTGCGTCCACGATCAGGAGTGGGGCAACGGCTGTAATACACAGCCGCAGCCCCACTCTAGCGGCCGAGAGAAGAGAAACCTCCTTGCTCCGCCGTTAACCCCTTGAATGCCGCGATCAAAGTTGATCGTGTCATTCAAAGTGAATAGGAGAATGGGGGACTGCCCTTTGATCGCGTCACAGGAAATCCATGTGATGCGATCGTGGCCCATAACTTGTATGGCCAGACAGCCCAGGGTCCATACAACTGCCTGTGTACAATGGATATATGCCAGTATATTACAAAAAATGAAAAATATCTCTATGGAAATAAAAAAGAAAAAAGTTACATTAATTAAAAAAAGAAGTAATTTTAAACAAAGAAAAAATTTGTAAAAAAAATTACACAGAAATACTTATTTTTTACAATGAATAAACTTTTTAAAATATAAGTCCCAAACCATGAAATAATATAGACATATTTGGTATCGCCACAACCGTAACAACCTGTACAACAAATGTATAACATAATTTATGATGATAGGTGTATGGTGTAAAATAAATTATAATTAAAACTGCAGCGGAACTTTTTTTTTTTTTTGCATTTTCGCCAAAATAAAAATGTATAAAAATTAAACAGTAATGTATTCGTACCCAAATTTGGTACCTACATAAAGTACAACTCCTCCCGCAAAAAAAACAAAGTCCCAAAGTCTGATACAACTACGTTGTAAAAAATATATACATTGTTCCTTCCTCAAGGCCAAAATTGGCTGTGTCCTTAAAGGGAAGGTGTCATGAATATTTTTTATATATATATATATATATATATATATATATATATATATATATAATATTGCTTTTAGTATGATATTAAAATACATTTTATTTATTTGTGTTCTTGTGTTCTACTTATTTTTTTTTCTTACTTTTACTTCTCTATGGGGGCTGCCATTTTTTTTTCATCTCTGCATATGTCGATTAACGACACATACAGAGATGGAATACGGCACATACATCCCCATAGAGAATGCGAACGGGAGCCGTTCCATTCACTGCAGCGTACGCTGTCTCTGTGGGAACGGCACATGCGCCGCTCCCACACAGACCAAAACAAAGCTCGTTAGCAGAGCGAAATCTTCATTTTCATGTGGACCGGAAGCTGCTGCTGGACAGTAAGATGACGACTTCCGGCCGCGGCTTCCGGCCAAATGTTCAAGGCAGCGAAGACACAAGGAATAGGAGCGGAGGCGGCAGCGGCGGCAGGAGCAGATAAGTTATGTTTGTGTATGTGATGTGTGTATTATGTTCGTGTATGTTTGTATTATACTGTCTGCTGAGCACTGTATCTAATCCTCCTACACTGTGCATTCGCTCAGAAAATGGCTGCACAAAGTGTAGGGGGTTTGAAGATTCAACCCCCTCATTCTCCTGCCACTAGCCAGAATAAGGTAGGGGGGATTGTGTGAGGACAGTAGAGCGAGTGTGTCTACCCCAAATTTGCAGCATAAAACAATGAGGTTACTTTACCACATTGACCATGCTGCAATTTTGGGAACTGCTCCCTCTAGTGACCAGCACATGGAAATGTTATAAATAAGAATCTAATTTATAATATTTCCTGACTTGTGAAAAAATTAAAAAAATTAAAACAATGTGTAATCACTTAAATAATAATTGTTTAACTAAAAAAAAAAAAAAAAAATCAATTCTAGTGACACATTCCCTATAAGTGCGCGCCCAGACGTGGCGGAATTGCTGTGGAATTATGCTGCAGACATTCTGCAGTGCATTTCTCCAGCGGCCGCTTTTTACAGTTGTTTCAATACATTTTTAGACAAGTTAGTTCAGATGTTGCGGAAAACTCCGCTGCGGATCATAGGCTGCGGTGCGGAATTTTCCCTCCGCAGCATGTACTGTCTGTTGCGGAGAAGAAGCGGAATTTCACTGTGGATTTCAGCCTTTGCAATGCTAAAACTGAAATCTGTGGCAAGTCCGCTGTCTTTTCTGCAATGTCTGAATTACCTGTCAAATATGCAAATGTTGGTGCAGATTCGTTGCGTAATTGCCCCAAATCTGCACCAACATTTGCAGCTGAAAAACTAAGCCACGTCTGGACGTGCCCTTAGGAGTTAAAACACTAGAAAAGTCTAGAAAAGTCTAAGTGGAGTGCTAAAATGCACCAAATTTATTGATTACGTGGGTCACATTTTTGGTGCAAAATACTCATCTAAATTAAGCTAACCTAGAGGGGGTGTAAGTCAGAGAATAGTGTTTAAAATGTCTATCGAGATGCGCCAAATCTATCCCACAATGTGCTTTACTGTGATATAGTCACCTGACTTGCTTACTGTTTTTAATTGGCTGTAATGGTAAATAAATACACCTGTCAGTTAAACTTACATTAGACTATGACTAAGAATATGCAAAGTTTGGCTGTTACTGGATCAGTTTTAAACTGGTTTTCCTGTTATGGAATTGTAATTGAGTGCTGGATATTCTACTTTTTTTACAGTGATACATTTGGCGATTCTTCTGCCTGTCTCATCTGGGTTTATGCTGTCTTTACTTTAAACAAATAAATCGGCCCCCAATGTATAAAAAAGTGATGGCTGATTGAATGCAGGGTGCTAAATACAAAAGAATTATTGTGGTTCTGAATGCTAAAATTGGCTGTGTCCTTATAGGAACATCAAACATAGAAAATGGCCAAAAAAATTAAAGAAATCCAGCACTTTCTCAATTAATCTCCTTCTCTCCTTTGATCCTATTTTGTCTCATATTGCAATTACTACTGAGAAATATATAAAGAATTATTATATGTGTCCCATATCAACCATGTCCTCCTTCTCCTCTTCTCAAACCTGTTTCTGGCTGTAAGACAACTGGCTGCAGCAGGAGCTTCCCCCTTTGCCCTGTCTGCAGTAGGATGCATAGATAATAAACCCTCTGTCATTTACCAGCCAAAAATGGAATAGCTCAGCAAGAAATTAACCCCTGTTAATAGATCCTGCAAACTGACAAATAGTGTAGCTCCTGTTTACTTTTAACATTAATTTCAAGGTTTAGTATTCCTTTAAGGGGTAAAAAGCAATTCCTTAATACAATCTTATTATCACAATAGGTTTGAACAGTACCATAATTTACAGCATAGTTACGGGATGAAGACTACTGCACTGACGACTACATGAGCTTTAATCTGGCTTTAAAAACCTGAGGACTAAGCGCCATTTCCCACAGGGCCTCTTGTAAAATCGGAAACTTGTACCCTGGTTTTAAGTGTTCTGCATCGTGCATGGTCAAAAACCAGATTGTTTTGTGTTGAAGCCATTAGTAGTTTCCCGGGTAACTGTGCAGTATATTTCAATTGCTCCCACAACTAAAAGTGGAGGGGAGGGTCCAATGATAACATTAAATTATTATTTAAGCAGTTCCTTAATATTTTCAAAATGTAGCTCTAAATATAAAGCAAATAAAATGTAAATGTTGATTGGTGACTATGGTTTATTATAATACATTATCACTAAATGATCCTTGATGTGCACAAAATACACCCAAATATGAAGATGCATGAAAGTACATTGCATGGTTTAAAATGGACCCCCATTTTTATGTGGGTCAGTTGAAGTCTTACCCCAAAATACAGTGATAGCAAAACCATGTCTGAAGGAGTGGAAATGTGTCAAGGAACATCATTAAACTCTGATAAATAGATAACACAACCTCAAAAATATAATGACAATAATGTTCATCAAATATAAGGTTAATGGGGTTGTCCACTTTGGACCATCTCTTTATGTTAGAAGGGTCCAACAACAGGACACTGATCACAGGGGTTTCCACTGCTGGAGCCCAAACGAATCAGCTGTGATCTAAGTAGGAATTTGGTAGTAAGTGCTCAATTCTTCTGCAGCGCCCTCAAAAGGGGAATGAAACATTACACAATTCACATTAAGGTCAAGGGGTTGCCTGTGTAATGCATGGATGTGTTGGGTCCTCCATGCAGTACAGCCGCTTTTCATTCTAGTTAATAGATGATTATACTGAATGGGGGACTCTAAGTAGTGCGAATTGGGCCTAATATAATGTAAGAAACCTGAACATAAATCTGAGGTGAAGGATTAGTGTGTCTTTCTGTTATTGTAGTGGACACCGAATGTAAGAGTCGCAAAGAGTACCGACCTACTGCAAGGGGTTTTCCCCACAAAGAACATTTATCACCTATCCACAGGACAGGTAATAAATGTCTGATCGCTGGGGGCCCCACCAACAGGACACCCACCGATCACTAGAACGGAGTCCTGACCCCCTGTTCCCCCACACTGCACTATGGCAGTGCTGTACCCCATACCCCCCCCTTCAGACCAAACCCCCTTTTAGATTAGACAGTAAGAAAAAGAAAATAATATTTACTCACCGATCCTCTCCTACGCAGCGGGCCTTTCCCAAATCCCACTCAGGCCGCCACATTAGACCCTAGCAAAGGTCTGCCATGCGGTACAAAGAAGGTCCTGACGTTGGGCATCAGGAACTTCAATGCGCCGCAGTGCAGACCATTGCTGGGGCCTAATGTGACAGCCTCTGCACCCAGTCACACCCCCTGCGACTTCGATTGTTATGTTACTGGTTAAGAAATAGATATAGCAAGCTAGATATGAGATAGATAGAAAGTGTCGAGACAGTTATAGCTAGCTAAATGGATAGATAATGATAGATGATAGATAGATAGATGATAGATAGATAGATAGATAGATAGATAGATAGATAGATAGATAGATAGATAGATAGATAGATAGATAGATAGATAGATAGATAGATAGATAGATAGATAGATAGATAGATAGATAGATAGATAGATAGATAGAATTATAATTAAAACTGCAGCGGAACTGTTTTTTTTTGCATTTTCGCCAAAATAAAAATTTATATAAATTAAACAGTAATGTATTTGTACCAAAATTTGGTACTTACATAAAGTACAACTCCTCTCGCAAAAAAAGTCCCAAAGTCTGATAGGCTCACCATATAGGGCCGAAACGTTGCGCAAGGGTAAATAAAAACCCTTTTTTTTTTCACCTTTGAATTGGAGTGCTGTCTATTTTTGGATATATTGGAAACTTTGGAACCAAGAATCAGGTTCCTAGGGTGTGCACCCACCTGAAATTCAAGCTTGTGCTGCTGGGCGGTGGACTAGATAGATGATAGATAGATGATAGATAGATAGATAGATAGATAGATAGATAGATAGATAGATAGATAGATAGATAGATAGATAGATAGATAGATAGATAGATAGATAGATAGATAGATAGATATGAGATAGATAGATAGATAGATAGATAGATAGATAGATAGATAGATAGATAGATAGATAGATAGATAGATAGATAGATAGATAGATAGATAGATAGATAGATAGATAGATAGATAGATAGATCTGAATGTTTGGTGATTAACAAAAGATAACAATAGGGTTTATGTTTCTAAGATTGTGTTAGAAAGTTGTCATTCATGGTTGCTATTGATCTAGATCCTCTGTCTTGTGTTCGTCATCTCTCTGCTGTCCACACGCTGTAATCTGATTCTTGTGGTAGAGATCATTTGGTAACAGCAGGAGAGGGTGTTAAAAGCGTGCTCCTGTATAGCTCCAGAAGTGTGGGCTGAAAACAAAAAGACATTCCCTGTCAGACAGATTCTGTTATCTTTATATACCGAAAAGAAATATAATTTATTCTTCCATCACCCCCACTATGTCATATGTGTACATTACTTACCCTTCCTCTTTTTGGAACTAACAGAATGACAAACGAAGATCATTGCTGATGGATTCACGTTTGTCTACTAAGTTTGTTTTTTAAGCAGCAACACAGTTTACCTAAAGGGGTATTCTGGCTAAAAACATACAACTCTGCTCGGATATTTCCGTCTCTCCCCTCCCATGGAGTTAGAATGGTGCGGCAGCAAGCATGTGTGGCATGTGGCCCAGATTCATCTATGTGATTGTTTCAATGTTTTCACTGTTATTGCCTTATGTAATATAATGTATCACGTTATGTTACTGTCTCTTTAAAAGGGCCCATAGGAAAGACGAAACAGAGTTTACCGCATAGCAGTCGATGGCCCAACGATGGCTCCCAGGTCTGCCAGAGGAATCTGCCTATTAGGCCATTTCCAGGACGGTTTAAGTAATTAAAGCTGCTTTGTAATTGGCTGCTGTAAACGTCAAGGCCAGTTATTCAGTTAGGGCCTGTTCACATCACCGTTCTCTTTCCATTCCGGGGTTCCGTCAGAGGTTTCCGTCGGGTGAGCCCCGCAACGGAAAGTGAAAGTGAAACCCCAGCTTCCGTTTCAGTCACCATTGATATCAATGGTGACGGAAACATCGCTAATGGTTTCCGTTCGTCACCATTCCGGCAGGTTTCCGTTTTAACGAAGGAATCAATAGCGGAGTCGACTGCGCTATTGATTCTGTCGGAAAAACGGAAATCTGCCGGAATGGTGACGAACGGTACCATTAGCCATGTTTCCGTCACCATTGATATCAACGGTGACTGAAACGAAAGCTGTGGTTTCACTTTCACTTTCCGTTGCGGGGTTCACCTGACGGAAAGCGAACGGTGATGTGAACAGGCCCTTAGACCGCTTTGATAAATGAGATTGTGTCGGCTTTTCTTAAAGTATCAAGACCTATTTCATCTTGGCCCACAGAACATATACAATTTATCGTAACGTTAAAAATTCTGTCCCTATTTATAAATTACTCTGGATATTAGTGTATTCAAAATAAAAAAAAAGAAAGAAATTTTTAAATACACAATGAAATAAAAAATAATATTAAAGGATAATATAGAACTGGGCGGAGGGATGCATGTAGTCGTCTAAACAACGCCATGACTTCTCATAGATCATATACCCATCAAAATGTCCCTCATGGTCGAACGCACATGAAGGAACCTGGTGGAATAAACATTGAGGAATAGAGCACCTCTTGGTTTAATGACACTGGGGGTTACAGCTTTACTAATCTTTTCTGGTAGTTGTCAATAAATAATATACTTTTTAAAAATCCATTTTGTACTTCAAAGGTATTCATGTGGCCACCATGGGGCTAGAAATCCGCCTTGTGTTCCTGATTCTCTGGTCTGCGCAATAGCTCAATGAGATGACAGGGAACAATGATTCAGTTATTGCTTATTTGATGTTGGGTAAAACAAGGAGCATGGGTATTAAATCATTTACTAAAGACGGTATTTCTGACAGGATTTGGTGTAACACTGAAGTTTAGAACCTATTCTTAACAAGGGAGTATTCTAGCTTGTACTGGAATTCTTAACATCATAAAATTGTAATGCTTTGCAGGCACAAACTACTTACAGGTACAATACAGCCTCATGAAAACAAATGATTATATTAAAATAGATTACAAAACAGCACCCAAAGAAAAAAATGTATTACTTCAATTTTATTTTTTATTTTTTTAAAGAGGGAAATTTCATAGGCCATCTATCTATCTATCTATCTATCTATCTATCTATCTATCTATCTATCTATCTATCTATCTATCTATCTATCTATCTATCTATCTATCTATCTATCTATCTATCTATCTATCTATCTATCTATTTAGTGTGCAGAGGTTGCAACTGCTCCTGGGGTCTGAGGGGAATCAACAGCCACTATGCCACATACTGTTTTAAAGGGAATGTGTCGCTAGAATTTTTTTATAATTTTTTTTTCAGTTAAACAATTATTATTTAAGTGATTACACATTTTTTTTATTTTTTTTTATTTTTTCACAAGTCAGGAAATATTATAAATTATTAGATTCTAATTTATAACATTTCCATGTGCTGGTCACTAGAGGGAGCAGTTCCCAAAATTGCAGCATGGTCAATGTGGTAAAGCAACCTCATTGCTTTATGCTGCAAATTTGGGGCAGACAAAGTCCCTCTAGTGTCCTCACACAATTCCCCCTCCCTTATTCTCACTAGTGCCAGGAGAAGGAGGGGGTTGAATCTTCAAACCTCCTACACTGTGTGCCGCCATTTTCTGAGCGAATGCACAGTGTAGGAGGATTAGATACAGTGCTAATCAGACAGTATAACATGAACATACACGAACGTAATACACACATCACATACACAAACATAACTTACCTGCTCCTGCCACCGCCGCAGCCTCCGCTCCTATTCCTTGTGTCTTTGCTTCCTTGAACATATGGCCGGAAACAGCGGCCGGAAGTCGTCATCTGACTGTCCGGCAGCAGCTTCTGGTCCACAAGAAAATGGCGCCGGATTTCGCTCTGCTAACGAGCTTCGTTTTGGTCTGTGTGGGAGCGGCGCATGCGCCGTTCCCACACAGACGGCGTACGCTGCAGTGAATGGAACGGCTCCCGTTCGCATTCTCTATGGGGATGTATGTGCCGTATTCCATCTCTGTATGTGTCGTTAATCGACACAAACAGAGATGAAAAAAAAAATGGCAGCTCCCATAGAGAAGTAAAAGTAAGAAAAAAAAATAAGTAGAACACAAGAACACAAATAAATAAAATGTATTTTAATATCATACTAAAAGCAATATTATATATAAAAAAAAATTCATGAGACCTTCCCTTTAAAAACGTGTTTAGTCTCCGTACTGTGACATCACTGTGTTCATAACCTCTGTACTGTGACATCACTTTTTTCAACATCCTTGTAATATAATACAGGATTTATTATCTTTGTTCTGTAACATCTCTGTGTTCAATATTAATATACTGTAACTTCACTATGTTTATTATCTCAGTTCTGTGACATCACTGTATACAATAATCCTTTCTTAAGACTTTACAGTGGTTATTTTCCATCTACTGTGACATCACTGTGACGATTATTCCTGTGCTGTCACATTATCTCTGAACTGTGACATCATTGTTTTCATTATGCTTGTATTTAATGGTGTTGTGTGTATTATTACTCTGATGTGACATCACTCTGGTCCTAAACCTTTAGCTGTGACATCACTGTCATCCATGTACTGTGACATCACTGTATGTAATGGCAGGAAGGAGGTGAAGGGAAGGTGAGCCCTAATCTACCCACCGCCCTGTCCCTGCCTACTTGCAACGACCCGCCCTAGGCGACGAGGTACAACTGGGCGGCGGTCCCTACGCTGTCTAAGTGCACAGGAAAACAAACAGGGAACATGCAAGGGAAGGGGCAGTAGCCACGGAACGCCACGAGGAAACGGAGCGGCGAACGGACAGTCAGGACCAGGACGAAGTGAGTACACCCAAGCGGGCAAGGAGACAGAAGCAAGCCAGGGGCAAAGCAAGCAGGTCAAGCAGAACTGCAGCAAGGCAGAAGCACGGCAGAAGCAGGCTGGAGCAAGCAGCAGTGGGGCCAGGAATCCAAAAGAATAACAAGCACTGAGGGAGAGAACAGGGCAGGTAATAAAGGACAGGGGGCGGAGCTAACTCCGACAGACCAGGCCGCGATAGGCTCTCCCACTCCTGAGCCTGCCACCCTGGTTGGTGGGAGATGGTGTCAGTCGAACAGGTCTGGCCTCAGGTGTGGATTGATTAATCCCAGGAGTATACCTATATGAAGTACCTGGCAGATCCCTAACAGTACTCCCCCTTTTATGAGGGGCCACCGGACCCTTACTAAGGGGACCCGGTTTAGTGGGGAAGAGAAGGTGGAACCTCCTGATCAATACCCCAGCGTGAACATCACGGGCAGGTACCCAAGTCCTCTCCTCCAGCCCGTATCCTCTCCAATGGACCAGGTACTGGAGGGAGCCCTGGACCATCCTACTGTCCATAATCTTGGCCACCTCGAATTCCACCCCCTCAGGGGTGAGAACGGGAACAGGAGGTATCCTCGAGGGGGACCAGGACGGGGAGCAGCGTTTAAGGAGGGAGGCATGGAAGACGTCATGTATGCGAAATGATGGGGGGAGCTCCAGACGGAAGGATACAGGGTTGAGGACTTCAATGATCTTATAAGGTCCAATAAATCGGGGAGCAAACTTCCTGGACGGGACCTTAAGGCGCAAGTTCCTGGACGACAACCAGACCAGATCCCCGACGACAAACCGGGGGTTAGCAGAACGTCTACTATCCGCCTGAATCTTTTGTGCGCTCTGGGATGCCTCTAGGTTCTTCTGAACCTGGGCCCAGACAGTGCACAGTTCCCGATGAACATCCTCTACCTCAGGATTATTGGAACAACCAGGGGAGACGGAGGAGAATCTTGGGTTAAACCCGAAATTACAGAAAAACGGGGAGACCCCTGACGAGTTACTGACCCGGTTATTCAAGGAAAATTCAGCAAGGGGAAGGAATGAGACCCAATCGAATTGACAGTCAGAGATGAAACACCTTAAATATTGTTCCAGGGATTGGTTGGTCCTTTCCGTTTGGCCATTAGTTTCGGGATGGAAGGCGGAGGAGAAGGACAGATCAATCTCCAACTTTTTACAAAAAGCTCTCCAAAATAAGGAAACAAATTGTACCCCTCTGTCAGAAACGATATTGACTGGGGCCCCATGGAGACGCAGGATGTGTTTCACAAACAAAGAAGCTAACGTCTTGGCGTTAGGTAGCTTCTTAAGGGGCACAAAGTGGCACATCTTGCTGAAGCGGTCGACTACCACCCACACCACCGACTTGCCCTGAGATGGAGGCAAATCGGTGATAAAATCCATGGAGATATGGGTCCAAGGTCTCTGGGGAATGGGCAAGGAACGTAGTAGGCCCGCAGGTCGGGACCTAGGGGTTTTGGACCTAGCGCAAACCTCACAAGCGGCGACGTAAGCCCTAACGTCTTTAGGCAACCCAGGCCACCAATAGTTTCTGGTAATGAGGTGTTTGGTGCCCAAAATACCAGGATGACCAGATAGAGCGGAGTCATGGTTTTCCCTGAGTACCCTCAGCCGGTATTGCAGGGGAACAAACAGCTTGTCCCCAGGGACGTTCCCGGGAGCTGCACCCTGATCAGCCGCGATATCAGAAGCTAAATCAGAATCCGTGGCAGAGACGATTATACCAGGGGGTAAAATACAAGCAGGATCCTTCTCAGAAGGAGGATTGGCCATGAAACTACGTGACAGAGCATCAGCCTTAATATTCTTGGACCCAGCCCTATAGGTAACCAAGAAATTAAATCTGGTAAAGAATAGTGCCCACCAAGCTTGTCTAGGATTAAGCCTCCGGGCCGATTCTAGGAAAACCAGATTCTTGTGATCCGTAAGGACCGTTACCTGGTGTCTGGCCCCCTCCAGGAAGTGTCGCCACTCCTCAAAAGCCCATTTAATGGCTAGAAGTTCGCGGTTGCCAATATCATAGTTACTCTCCGTGGGCGAAAACTTCCTAGAGAAGTAAGCACAGGGGCGGAGATGGGTGAGGGAGCTGGTACCCTGGGACAAGACGGCCCCCACTCCCACCTCGGAAGCGTCAACCTCCACAATAAATGGCTCCTCTTGGTTGGGCTGAATCAGCACGGGGGCCGAGATAAAGCACTTCTTGAGGGTCTCAAAGGCCTGGACGGCCTCAGGGGGCCAATGGAGGACATCAGCACCCTTGCGGGTAAGGTCCGTAAGAGGCTTAGCGACGACCGAGAAGTTGGCAATAAATCTCCTGTAATAGTTGGCGAACCCTAAAAAACACTGTAACGCCTTAAGGGAGGCAGGTTGGACCCATTCCGCCACAGCCTGAACCTTGGCAGGGTCCATGCGGAATTCATGAGGAGTGAGGATTTGCCCTAAAAATGGTATCTCCTGTACCCCAAAGACACATTTTTCAGTCTTAGCAAACAGATTATTCTCCCGAAGGACCTGGAGCACCTTCCTGACATGCTCCACGTGGGAGGACCAGTCCTTGGAAAACACCAGTATGTCATCAAGGTACACAACAAGAAAATTACCCAGGTACTCTCTCAGGATTTCATTAATAAAATTCTGGAAGACAGCAGGGGCATTACACAACCCAAAGGGCATGACCAGGTATTCGAAATGACCCTCGGGTGTGTTGAACGCAGTTTTCCACTCATCCCCCTCTTTGATGCGGATAAGGTTATATGCCCCCCGTAGATCGAACTTAGAAAACCATTGGGCTCCCTGAACCTGATTAAAAAGATCCGGAATCAAAGGAAGTGGGTACTGGTTCCTTACGGTGACCTTATTCAGGTTACGATAATCAATGTACGGCCTAAGACCACCATCCTTCTTCCCCACGAAGAAGAAGCCAGCACCTACAGGAGAAGTCGAGGGGCGAATGAAACCCTTGGCCAGGCATTCTTGGATATACACCCTCATGGCTTCACGTTCGGGACAAGAGAGATTAAATATCCTACCCTTAGGAAGCTTGGCACCAGGCACCAAATCGATAGCGCAATCGTAATCTCTATGGGGGGGCAACACCTCGGAGGCCTCCTTAGAAAACACATCGGCGAAGTCCTGAACAAACTCAGGAAGCGTGTTTACCTCCTCCCGGGGAGAAATAGAGTTAACAGAAAGACATGACATAAGACATTCATTACCCCATTTGGTGAGATCCCCAGTATTCCAATCAAACGTGGGATTATGCAACTGCAACCAGGGAAGGCCTAAAACCAGATCAGACGATAATCCCTGCATCACCAGTACAGAGCACTGCTCCAAATGCATGGAGCCAACCAGGAGTTCAAAAACAGGAGTATGCTGAGTAAAATAACCATTAGCAAGGGGAGTAGAGTCGATACCTACTACAGGGATAGGATAAGGTAAATCAATACAAGGCATCTTTAGAGACATAGCAAATTCCACAGACATGATATTAGCAGATGAGCCAGAATCCACGAAAGCACTGCCCGTGGCAGCCCGGCCAGCAAACGAGACCTGAAAGGGAAGCAAAATTTTATTGCGTTTCACATTAACGGGAAATACCTGTGCGCCCAAGTGACCTCCCCGATGATCACTTAGGCGCGGAAGTTTTCCGGCTTCTTATTCTTGCGCCTGGGACAGGTGTTCAGTAGATGCTTGTCGTCCCCACAGTAGAAGCAGAGACCATTCATTCTGCGAAACTCCCTACGTTGTCGAGGGGACATGGAGGCCCCGAGTTGCATAGGTACCTCCGAGTCCTCCGTGGAGGGGCGAGGAGACGGGACCTCGGGGAGGATCGCAGAAAAGTCAGAGGGGAGCACACTGAAGCGTTCTAGCTGACGTTCCCTGAGACGTCGGTCAAGTCGTACTGCTAGGGCCATAACCTGGTCAAGGGAGTCAGAAGAGGGGTAGCTAACCAGCAGATCCTTCAGGGCGTCAGATAATCCTAACCTAAACTGGCACCTTAGGGCCGGATCGTTCCACTGAGAAGCTACGCACCACTTCCTAAAATCAGAACAGTATTCCTCAACCGGTCTCCTACCCTGACGTAAGGTCACCAGCTGACTCTCGGCTAAAGCAGTCCTGTCAGTCTCGTCGTAAATGAGTCCGAGGGCAGAGAAAAAACGATCAACAGAGGAAAGTTCAGGGGCGTCAGGAGCCAAGGAGAAGGCCCACTCTTGGGGCCCTTCCTGGAGTCGGGATATGATGATACCCACCCGCTGGTTCTCGGAACCTGAGGAGTGGGGCTTTAGGCGGAAATACAGTCTGCAACTCTCCCGGAAGGAGAAAAACGTCTTACGGTCCCCTGAGAACCGGTCAGGTAACTTGAGGTCGGGTTCTAGAGGTGAGGTGAGGGGTACTACTAAAGCAGCGTCACCCTGATTGACCCTTTGGGCCAGGGCCTGGACCTGCAGGGAGAGGCCCTGCATCTGCTGGGTCAGGGTCTCAAGGGGGTCCATGATAGCGTCAGCGTAGGAGAAATGGTAGACTAGGTAAGGGCTTGTAATTATGTAATGGCAGGAAGGAGGTGAAGGGAAGGTGAGCCCTAATCTACCCACCGCCCTGTCCCTGCCTACTTGCAACGACCCGCCCTAGGCGACGAGGTACAACTGGGCGGCGGTCCCTACGCTGTCTAAGTGCACAGGAAAACAAACAGGGAACATGCAAGGGAAGGGGCAGTAGCCACGGAACGCCACGAGGAAACGGAGCGGCGAACGGACAGTCAGGACCAGGACGAAGTGAGTACACCCAAGCGGGCAAGGAGACAGAAGCAAGCCAGGGGCAAAGCAAGCAGGTCAAGCAGAACTGCAGCAAGGCAGAAGCACGGCAGAAGCAGGCTGGAGCAAGCAGCAGTGGGGCCAGGAATCCAAAAGAATAACAAGCACTGAGGGAGAGAACAGGGCAGGTAATAAAGGACAGGGGGCGGAGCTAACTCCGACAGACCAGGCCGCGATAGGCTCTCCCACTCCTGAGCCTGCCACCCTGGTTGGTGGGAGATGGTGTCAGTCGAACAGGTCTGGCCTCAGGTGTGGATTGATTAATCCCAGGAGTATACCTATATGAAGTACCTGGCAGATCCCTAACACTGTAATTGTTTTTCCTGTTTTGTGATATCACTATTAACCCTGTACTGTGACATCACTGTGACTATTTTTCCTGTGGTGTTACATCACTTTAGTTATTAACCATATACCGTGATCACTATATTTTTTTAACCCTAAGCACAGATAGCACTGTTTCATACCTCTGTATTGTGACATCATTGAAGTTATTACAACTGTGTTACCACATCACTCTTTTATATATCTTTATAGTGTCCCATCACTGTGTTTATTATTCCTAGATGGGATCATGGCTGGATGAAGCCTTTGGGCAAAGTTGTGGTGGGTGGCGCCTCCTAACACTAACAGTTTCATATAATGCGTCATGCATAACTTATGTTGGTCAAAAACATTAGATAATAAACATGCATGCTCATATATCAGATTTATTCACGTAAGTAGTGCAGGCATGAGTAATAGAGGCCCCTGGGCAATTGCCCCTTTTGCCCACCCTATAATGCAGCCCTGTTGAACTGGTACCTAATTAATCAAAGGAGAGGACACCCAGCCATCATCTGTAATCTGTGGGGAAATCTTGAAGTAAATATTTAATTTCTCTGCAGCACCACTACAGGAGAAAAGTAAGCATTTCACCCTGCCCATTCATATCAATGAGTTATCTGTGTAATGCAGGACAGGACAAGTCCTCCAGAGTGAGAGACGCTCTTTGTAACTGCTTTCCACTATGGCCAAGACTCAGAGATGAGGATCTTGAACAGGTAACTCCCTCTATTAACCTAGAAATCTTTACTGGACAACCCCTTTAATATTAGGTACATATTGTCGCAAGATAGCAATATAAAATTAATATGGACATCCAAATACTCGCAAATTATGCAAATCCAGATAGAATAGATTGAGGAAGAGTGGTTCAACGGCCATTTAGTGCCTACATGAGGCACTGTCTTCTTCTAGGGAAGAATGCCTCGCTAAAGGGGTTATGTGAGGAAAAAAATTATTAGCATTGTAGTCACTGAAGTACGTGAGTACACTCCCAGATATACATTCTGGTCCCCCATCGCGGTGATAATACGTTTTCAATACATTTTTACAGCACTGGCGGGGAACCGGAAGTCTAGTTGCATAGTCTTCCTTCCAAACAGTAGCAGTAGTACAGCGATTACATAGAGTACAGCGGGGCCGATCACATGACGAAGAGTCATATCGTCATCAAAAAAGTCTGTGCAACTAGACTTCCGGTCCCCTGCCAGCAATATAAAAATCTATGAAAATCTCATAATCATCGCGACGGGTGGATCAGAATGCGTAATAGTGAATGTACTCACATACTGCAGTAGGTACACTGCTAATACTTTTCGGTCCCCACATAACCCCTTTAATACATCTGTGTGCCTCAGTAAAAAATCGGAGGCTCACAGCGGTTATGGACCCATAAAATTCTCTGGCCGCCAGATCTGTACCACGCAGATCCAAAATATAGTTGTGTATATAATGCCCTAGGCAAATTCTTGGCACTGCAGTCATGGCTATTGGGATGGTTATTATTAATTCACTTGTAGATACAGATAAGTAAGAGGAAACACATCTCTCCAGAGACTCCATGTTTAGTCTTCTATAAGAAAAGACAGAGAAGCTGATGACATTTATAGATTTTGTGGAAGATCAGATATAATGTAGAAGTGAATAAAACACTTGAATGGCTCTTTTTATTGATGTGAGAAATTACGTCTTAACTCTTTCAAGACTTGTGTGTAGAAATCTCCACATCGGGTCCATGTATTTCTCCAGCTGATTACTTGTGTTAAAACCTACAATATAAGATCATCTCTTCATTCATTCAGGATGATGTCGACTTCTGCATTGACAAGCGGGAGACTGGAATTCCCTGATGAACTCCGCGCTTTTCATGATATCTCCACACATCATTAAGGCTGCAAGTTCCCTTTCTACTTCGAGGTGGACATTCTCATTCCATTTTTTTTGTATTTTCTCTCAAGTAATAGTGTTTTTATCTCACCATAATAATCCTAGCAATAGAGATTATTTTATGTATACATGTATACATACATACATCATCCAAACAAAACATTCAACAACGGATCAAGAGATTATCCAGATCGTCTATGATATTATACAATATATTATAGTCGTTTCCAAACTGATTTGACGCAAATTGATAGAATTTTGTGCATAAGTTGTGAAATCTATTTTACACACAGAGAATCACTGCCCCAGGGGTCATAGGCAGCAAAGGTTCCCCTCTATAGGCCCTTCATTGAAAGCAAAAAGGAGGACGGATCAGGCCCATTGTGCGATTTATTTATTTTTTAAATTTTGAATGTCGCACCCACTCATCAGTCTAGGTCTAGTAGAAATGAATGAAATAATTGGATCCATTTTTTTTTCTTTTTTAGCAAAAATGTTTTAATAAACAGAAAAAAAACTACCAATGTGTAAGAAGCTGAATTTTTTGGATCCTGTAAAAAAAAAAAAAAAACCCTGATCAATACAAAAGATTTGGACCAGTTTTTGGACCAGTTTGTATACCATATAAATGAATAGATCCATCAAAAGATTCTTCCCTGTATATTTTTTATGTCAAACACTGTTGTGAACGTGACCTAGCACTGGCATGGTGGGCCAAAATACCAGACACCAAGCCTGGGCAAGAGGCCCAACATGGCACTTTAGGGATACGTTATCAAATTTAAATGTTAGAAAATTCCTTTAAAGGGGTTGTTTCATGAAGACAACCTCTTCTCAAAAGACAGCCACCCCTGCAATCTGCCACTGCAGATCCATCTCCAGAGACCCCATCAATCTGCTGATATCACCGGGAGATGTTGCTGTTGGCCATACATTTCCCCTGATTGGCCAACCATATAATACATGGATGAGCCAGGTTGGTCAGAGATGCTCTGGTCAACTTATTGTTTCTCCACTCTGGCTCATAGGTAGGGTTTATGGAAAGGGGGAGGCTCTGTTCACATCGCGTTTGTGGACATATTTGTTGTATTCTCTGAACGTAGCCATGGGACCCCATTTACTCAACGGAGGCCAATAGTGTTCTTTTGGCCTCCATCGAGCCGGTATACATCAGTATATGGTTTTTATATATGCAGAGGCATCAATTATTTGGTATATATTTTTGCATATGGAAGCCTTGGTGCGACATAAACCACTGTATGCTAATACAGTGGTATATGTTGGAACTTTACATTCGAGGTATATGTTGGTAAATGGCTGTATACTTCCGACTAAAGGCTGGACCGCAGTCTAAACAGAGCCGGATATTGATATGGAGTCTTATCATCAAGGTGTTTAAAGAGGATCAGTCACAGGATACAAGTGCATTTGATAACAAAGCTTGTATTCTCATGACCAAGGAGAGTCTGCTCCAGTTGTGCATGCCAGCTGGGGTTGAGCGCAATAAGCACCAGATCTTTTTAGGGACTATAAGCCACTAAATGCAGCATTGTAAAGGTGCAAATCTCTATTCATATAGAGGACCTGTAAGTAAGCACAATAGGAGCAACCTTTGGTAACTGTACGATGGCACTGCCTTAATGCCCATCTTAAAAGGTCCATAGCTAGCTGCTTCAAACCCCGTCTGGCATTGTACATGGCACCGAAGGAACTTGTATGCCCATGACCGATCGCCCACATTCTCATTTCAACTTGTTCTAAAATACATATAAAGAATAAAAGAAGCTTGGAAAATCAGAAACTTTGATATCAGATAAATGTGGGCTTTTCCACTTGTAAAACATAGGGAAGTAGGAGAGAAAGTCAAGGGTAACATGTATTTTGTATTCAGTGCATTTTGATTTGTGACAAATGGTTGGAAGTTATTTACAAATTCAGACGTTAGGGTAACAAGCAGAGTCAGAGCACAAGACAATAAATAATTAAATCAGGTTTGTAAAATCCTTATTAAAAATGCTGCTGCGCTTAATAATGCAAGGAAACTTTTAATCAAGAAATACGGGTATTGATTTCTAAAATTCACCCACATCTTGACACATTTACTATCATTTATTCCAGAAACTGGTGTAAATTATAGCGGAAATCTACGCCAGATCATAGCTGGCGTAGATTTCACTCTGTGGCACACGGACAGCCAGAGATAAAATTAAATTATTAAGAATTAGTAGCATTTTACTCCATCGCTCTTCATGTTTAAGACTGGCGTATGAAATATCAGTCTTAATAAATTCCACCCATTAACTTATTCATGAGAATATTGACTATATCTTATTTGATGATTGCGTTATACTGTATATACTTAAAGGGAATATCCACCCTTGAACACCATTTCGTTGTATTTTTTTAATGAATTTATTTATGTTATCTTAAATTCTGTGTTGATATGTGAGAAAATGTATCTTTATAGAGGCTGGAGCTAATTTTTTGATACAGATCTCCAAATATCTTGCATAAATACGTCTAGTGTTAAAAGATAACATTTTGGGAAGAGCTAATAACATTACATTTCTTAAGGAGCCTCTGTCACCGGTTTATAACTTCCCTATCTCCTACCTAATCTAATAGGCGCTTTGATGTCTTTTGTTTGTTTTTTGAAAAACTTTTATTATCGACCAAGTTATGAAAATTTTTCGCTTTGTGCAAATTTTTTCTAAATGCCCAAATGGGATTTTTTTTCTATTCACCAAGTGAGCATTGTATAGAAAAGTGTATGGCGCTGACTAATCAGCGTCATACACTTCACTTCATTCCAGCCCAGCTTGTTTCACTGCACAGTGTGATCTCGCGAGATCACTCTGTGACGTGTCTTCCTCCCACAGGTCCTTCACCGGAGCAACGGAAGACTGAACAGATATCGCCTCCAGCCGTGCCAGGACGTTTATCCGAATGTGCAGAGGCTGGAGGCGATATCTGTTAAGTCTTCCGTCGCTCCGGTGAAGGACCTGCAGGATGAAGTGACGTCACAGCGTGATCTCGCGAGCTCATGCTGTGCTATGACTCAAGCTGGGCTGGAATAAAGAGAAGCGTATGACGCCGATTGGTCAGCGTTATACACTTTTCTATACAATGCCCACTTGGTTAATAGAAAAAAAATGCCCAAAATTTGCATAAATCGAAAAATGTTCATTACTTGGTCAATTATAAATGTTTTTTTTAAAAAAAATCAAAGTGCCTATTAGATTAGGTAGGAGATAGGGAAGTTATAAACTGGTGACAGAGCCTCTTTTAAGACACTTTCCAGATAACAGTCCCCGGCTTGGGCCTTATTAAACATCCTAGATGAGCATTCTTAAGATAACTATACCAACATTGAGGAAAGAATACTTATTATTTGGGCAGCAACCATGTGTAAAGGCATCCTTTATTGCTGAGCACAACCTGTTCCCCTGACTATGGGTCTAATAATTAATAAAGTAGAATTTCTCTTCTGTATGGATAGGACGTAGACAACCATAAATAAGGAAAAATGGACTCAGAAATTCTTCACAGCATGGGAAAAAATTATTGAAGCACATCTAGACACAGTGAAGCAAACAAACTTCTTGATACATAAAAGGGCAAATGCATGGAAATTAACCTATTAGAGTATAATTTATTATCTTTTTTTTCTACATTTTATACTTGTCCACCCTTGATGTTAATCTTTATACTCAACGCTGCACAGGATGGGTTGGGTTGTGGGCATATTGTTGGGCAGTTCTAGCCTGTTAAAATGGAATAATGTTTTCTTTTGTTATGCCCCAAAATCATTATCATATAATTTCTTTGTGTTCCTGATACTACTTTCCAATGTGATCATATTTTGGTGACCTAAAAAAATTAAAAAATAATAAAAAGAGTTAAAAAAATACATTCTGGCTACCTGCAGCCACCACTAGGGGAGTTTAGGAGCTTACTGCATACTGTTAATACATTGAACCCAATAATAAAATAGTATGCAGTAATCTCCTAAACTCCCCCTAGTGGTGGCTGCAAGTATCTAGAACTTTATCAGTTTACTCTATGTTTAAGCATTGAAGCTTTGAAGCAAAAATCTGAGCTTTGACCACTTTAAAGATCTATTGAGAATCCAATCAGCACAGAATGTTGGATCTAACAATGACATAATGATAAAAACCAGACTTTCACTTTAAAGGAAAATGGGATTTTGAGCCATTATTTACAATATTCCTCAGCTAAAATCTATATATCATGTATAGACCTTTATAAATACTTTGCGTTACTTCTCTTGTACTTTTCTCCTGTTATTACAATTTATCACCCATTTATAAAGTAAAATTCTGAATTCTATGGTTTTTATTGTGTTGTCTATTTATGATGGGTAGCTCTACTGCCCTGATATTGGATTTATGAAAGAGTGCCAAGATTGGGAGTATATCCTATGTATACATCTATGTATATAGCTCTCAGCTTCAGATGAACCACAAAGCTTAGTAGCATCAACATACCAGGACTTAGGCCCGCCAGAGAATCCTCTGGCATTCTGGAGGGCCAGCTGAACCATGGTACCTATCTACAATGCAACTATTTTTATTTAAATATACTGTTTAATAGCTTTAAAAAAATCTAAATCTGAAAAGTTGTTTTCCCATCTATAACATGGATATGCCATAAATGCCTATTAAGTGACAGCCCTACGTCTGGAGCCCCGACTATTGCATATTCAAAGCTGCCGCCAGCTAAAGTCTTTATGACACGTACACCGAATATGCCATCAATGGTTGATAGGTAAAGGTCCACCTCTGGGAACCAACCTATTAAAAGAATAGGGGTCATCTGACCCCCATTTGCTGATGCAAAGGGGCCACTAACGTCCACTAGTTGCATTGACTTTAATCCAGAGGTGGCCACACTTGCGAGCAGCTCTCTCCATTGAAGTCTATGCAATGAACAGAGTCCTGCATGCGTGGCCATCTCTCCATTGAAGCCGATGCAACTGGTGGCCACTGAGAGCCCCTTTGCATTAGCAAATGGGGGTCAGATGGGCCCCATTCTTCTGGTAGGTAAGTTCCCAGAGGTAGACCTTCACCTATCAGGCCTATATGGCATATACTGCGGATATGTCATTAAGACTTCAGATGTGAAAACCCTTTTAATTTAAGAATCTGCATCACCATGACCA
Organism: Rhinoderma darwinii; assembly: GCF_050947455.1. Lineage (NCBI taxonomy): Eukaryota > Metazoa > Chordata > Amphibia > Anura > Rhinodermatidae > Rhinoderma > Rhinoderma darwinii. Next base: position 100,940,143 of record NC_134694.1, read on the forward strand.
GTTAGTGTATATGTCAATCATTCCGCACATATATACTTGTAAAAATATATAGCGCCACCTGTAAACAACACAGTCAGCAATTATTACCAGATTTCACAGCAGATATTTGTATCTCTCCTCCATCTATATATTGACATATATTAGTCCATACTGTACTGAGCTTATGACTAATTTAGTGATCACATCTCGCTGCCCACTGCCAGTGCTGCCCCTTATCCCAAGTCGGAAGCGCTCAGCAGTCAACCCATCATCACATTAACATTCATATCGCCACTTCTACACTGCAGACCTGAGATCCAGGAGTACTAATGCACTTACTGTGTGCTCGCTGCTGTCTACTTATGTTCTTCCTTACATACTATAATGCACTGTAGGGAAAATGGAGCGGCGGTAGTCTATATCTAGCCTTTCAGCAGACACCCATTATGTGAACGCATTCTTATACATCTTATGCAGCAGTTTTCTAGCAGCAGGTTTCAGCTTTGCTTTCCTAAGGACACTTATTACTCTAACCCCACATTTATTTTTTATTATCATTATTTTGGGGTCTTTTTCTACCAAGGCAAATTTTTTATAACTCCTGTACAACAGACACAGTAAAAGAACTGGATACATTAAGCATAAAACCTTTCCCAATACTCTGGGACATGTAGTTTCAAACCAGATGGAGAGCCGCAGGTTGCAGGTCGCTATACTAAAAAAAAAAAAAATTCTGGCAAAAACACTTTTTACAGTGGTTACATAGACTGGATGCCTTATTGAAATGCAGTAACCCCCTCATATACAGTTATTCAAATATTTCCCCAGTTCTCCACTGTCCACCACCAGTAAAATGTATACAGCATGAACCGTGGCTGCATGGTTTACAAGCAGTGGCTGGGTTTGGCTGGTAAGAGACAGCGGAGGACTGTATATGAGACACATTTCATTAAAAGAGCCCATTTATGCATGAAGTAACATTTTAAAGTATTTGTAAAAATAGTTTTTTTCTGTATATAATTCTATTTTAATTTATTTGTCATTGGCTACGCATTGCTTTAAAAGAATATTAGTCCACATGCATATGGCCATATTACAGATCTGTGTCACACGGATCTATAAAATGGCATCTAAAGATTTCTATGGGCCCATACCGCTCCTCCGTGTGTTTTTTATTTCATACGGAGACAGACAGAGTATTTTTTTCCTCTCTCATACAAGCAGGAACCGCTGACACTAAGCCCGTGAGTGCCGCTGACCTGACGGATTCAGGTCTCAGCACAAGTTGCAGCTGATCTGTATACAGGATACAAAGCAGCTGTATCTCAAAAGGTAAAAATAATTTTTAATTAAAAGTATTTTGAATGTTGCACCAAACATACTGATACACATTTTTATTTAAAAAAAACAAAACTATTTCAAAAGGTGTACATAGTGCTTTGGTCTCCTTGTGCGATGGTAAAGGCTTCTTGAAGTATACCTCCAGTTGTCTTAATTATACTCTGATTATGTATAATGTATCAGAACAGAATAGCAGGTATAATAGTTGCTATCGGGCCCAGAAGCTGTGAGCCCTATTGCAAAGGATGTCATTGGTAAAAGGAGATATTTTTGGAAGATGGCAGGAGTTTGAAGAAGGGTAGACATAATAGAGATGTTAAGTGTGAAGCTGAAAAAGATCAGAGACAATGAGAAGGGAGAAAGAACTACGGAGAATGGCAAAACATACACAGGAGAAAGATGGTAGAAGGAGCTACCGGGAAAAGCTTACTACTGTATTCGGGTTAAATTATCTTTTAAAATAATCATAGCTTATTTGCCACCAGTAGATACAATAAAGTGGGGCTCCATTACAATTCTTGCTATGGGACCCATAATTACTTGTTACGCTCCTGGTTAGGCATCATGGTCTTAGCAATCAATCAAGACAAGGAACATGGAGGTTTGGAGGATATCCATCCAAAAACTTAAAAAGGAGCATATATTTGCAAATCTTAAAGGGTTTTTTCCATAATCATTATTTATCACCTATCGACAGGTATCGAGTGTTGGCCGAGCATGTGCACTACCACTCCATTTCTATGGGGCTCCCAGGAATGTCAAGGCAAGCCCGTTCTCGTGATCGGTGAGTATCCTAACGGTCGGACCCCCACTGTGGATAGGTGATAAATAATGATTATCGGAAAACCGCTTTAAGTTACAGCAGTAGCCAAAGTTGAGTAAATATGTTTCATTTACTTACAGAGATATTGTCATGTTTCTGTTCAGTTGTGGTGACCATTTTTACAAAATTAACAACAGGAAGTGCAGCCATATTAGTTGTCACTTTTGAATTATTCTTTCAAGAACTGATGACAACTTGTCAATATGTTCAATCAACAGCAAAGAGACAGTTTTACTATCAGTTTGAGTGAAGCTAGTTCAAGACTGACAACCAATATGGCTGCACTTCCTGTTGTTAGTTTTGCCGAAATGGCCACCGAAGTTGAGTAGAAAAATGCCAATATCTCTGTAAGCAAATAAAATATAATTACCACTTTTTGGCTGCTGTTCTATCTTGTAATATACTAATAAATGACATTTTTTAATATTTACGCGTTTCGTTTATGTAGTACACTGAAACATCAGTCCCAAGATTTCCCATGATCATAGCACAATTCAAGGAGATTAAAATGTAGAATTCCACTTCAATCTGAATACCAATACAAGAGCTGACAGAATATATTCTATTGTCTTTTTTTTGCAAAAAAAGAAGACATACAATTGATGCTAAAAACTGTATCTGTACTTTTTTATCCTAAATAATTTATAGTAAGTAAAATTGTGCGTGTCGATTGTGAAAAGAGTCCAATTTGTTTGATTTACATTGCAGGGGGGCGCCCCAGGGTAAGGGGTGTTTAACTATCTGCTCTAATGTAATTGCCTATGGCGGGCCTCTAAATATTTGATGGGCTGCCTGAGCAAAGCAAGAATGCCTTGTCTAATATACTCATGCAACTTCCAGTCTATCAACTGTTCTGTCTAAGGAAAACAATAGTCACACAGTAATACAAAATCGTCTCATTCAATTACATTATATAGAAAATATGTTACAGATAACACAGAAACTTTCCTGGTAATACATCCCATTACACGTTAATTCCCTTTCAAAGAAAGAAAAGATAAATGAATACAATAAAATAAAAAAAATATAAAAGTATTAAAGGGGTTCTACAAAATTAGAAAAATAGATCTACTATTTCAAATAAACAGCGCCACTCTTGCCCATAAGATGTGTCTGGTATTGCAGCTCACACTTATTCAAGCGAATGGGGCCGAGCTGCGATACCAGACAACCTCTTTAATATGTAGTTAGTTTTAATGTTTCTTTTTAGATTAAAATGACTTATTTTGAAGGCTATGTACACCTTTGAGGGCACTTTTTTTAAAAATATAAATAGATGTCAGTGTGTTTAGTGTCAATTTGTAATTTTCTTTATTAAAAAATCTTTTTACTTTTGGAGATACAGCTGCTCTCTATTCTCTATACAGAGCAGCTGTATCACTTTTTTAACACTGATTCCGTTAGTCCTGCGGACCTGACGGGTTCAGTGACAGTGGGTAATGCATGTTTGACTCGCAGTATCCACCTGTAATCGATCGCATCTAAGTTATAAACTTAGATGTGATAATATACAGGTGGCTCCTGCATGTGACAGACACGCAGGACCCGCCAACACTAAACCCGTCAGGTCCGCGTGACTGACGGATTCAGTGTAAAACAAAACGATACAGCTGTTCTGCATAGATAATAGAGAACAGCTGTATCTCCAAAAGTTACATTAGTTTTTAAATAAAAACTGGTTACAAAGTTACACTAAACACACTGACTTATCCATTTATTTAAAAAAAAAAATGTCCTCAAAGGTGTACATAGCCTTTAAGGCATGGTTCGCACTTGCATCATGGACTATCCAACAGGTTTTCTTGTATTTTTGAGAGCAGGAATAGCTCAGTCTGCTTTTTTACTCTTGCCGGTAAAAATATTGGAACTCAGACAGAAACTTGATTGACCCCAAGGGAATGGGGTCTGTCAGGATTTGTTGGGATCCGTTTTAAATGAGATCCAGTGCTATTATAAAGGCACGTGTGAACAGAGTCTAAATGAGGAATTTCAGAGACATGATGGATATGGTAATGACCTCTTGAATAAGATTAGCTACAGCCATGTTTACTTAAAGGAGTCGCCAGAATTATGTATTATGTATGTTGTGTGCATGAGGTCCTTTTGGTTTCTCTGACTGCAAAGGCATATTATTCAGTCTGTTTTTCACAGTTTTGGTATGGTTTCTTGGTATCAATACCCTTCTCTTGTCCTCTGTCTGTGTATCGATCTGACCCTACTCCCCCTGCCTTGATCTCTTTTATAACTCACTACAATGCCTCTCCGTTTAGACCCAAAATTTGGACTCCTACCTATGTCATCAGCTGTTGCCTACAGGGGACGAAGACGCAACCTGGGCATCAAAAAGAGAAAGCGCACCTCCATATTTCCTTACAAGGGTTATAGTTGAAAAATAGGAGGTCACCTTGGACTCCATACCCCAGATCAACCTAGGCTAACTAATAGGGCATATGGAAAGGACCGCTTATCTCTCCTGACATGATTGTTATAGTAAATACCTGTATTCCCCATAAAATAATGATTTTGGAGCATTCTTTTCTTAGCACTCTGCGTTGTACCATTCCTCTGTTATTCCTCCTACACATTTATGAATAAATTGACAGCTGGGTGTAACCAGTTTGGAGTGTTTCCCCACACAGGCTGCCATTGTCCAATCAGTGTTTACAGCCTCAGACTGGGAAAGGAACACGCCCCTTTGACGAGAGGAATGGTAACACCCAGTTGTCAGATTCATTAATTTCTTGGAGGAATAACAGAGGAACGGCACAACGCAGTTTTATTAACAATTGCTCCACAATTAAGATTTTATGGGAAATACAAATATTCACTAAAACAGACATGTCAGGAGAGGTTACAGGTCCTTTTTAAGAGTTAACCCCTTTCATTCAATCCATTTTCTTGGGTCAACCATTCCTACATAGGATTTTTTGGTGGACTGGTGTTTGTTGGATTTAGAATTTTCCATGCAAATTCCAAACCATCTATAGACACGCTCATCCCATTTCAGTTTTAGAAGCATATTTAGAGTAGGGGTAGGATACAAGTCTTGAACATTGTAATGAGGCTGATATCACAGCTCATTAAGTTGTCCTGTGATGTTATGGAGCCAATCACAGAAGATTATTTCATCAATGAACGGAACTTAGATCTGCTCTTAGCATCGCCTAAAGATCTGACTGTCTCATCTATAATATTTATCATTAATGATTTCCTTTATCCCACTTTCTTTTGATTTTGCATTCAAAACCATTAAGCATTTTTCATTTATTTAGGAACGCAGATACAAACCTGTTGAAGAATTGATGTGGAGCGCTCCTCTTTAGACTTCCTAGGTTAATACAATGGAACTCGGAGATTTAGACTATAACAGAAGATGACATGCAATATAAAAAATGCAATACTTACCTAACGTGAGGCTTATGCAAAACAGTGAGGAGGGCAAAGGTTGTTTAATGATGAAACTCCACATGAAGGAATTTGATATTACTTTTTGCCATGTTTAGCAATGTAACACGGTATTTCTGCACTGCTGACCGACTCCTCATTTTAATACAATCTATAAGATGTAAGATATTGAATTCTCACTTACAGTACCATGAATTATACAATCTTTAAGCAGTGTTACATCTACTTATATAGTACTTAGAAATGTAATTTTGATAGTCTACTATTTTCTTGCTGCCATGGGAACATATGTTCACATGGCATATGTTCAGGCATATTTTGTAGCATAAAACGCTCCTATTACGCTTTAAAGGGTACCGTATATGTCGGCGTATAAGACGACTGGGCGTATAAGACGACCCCCAACTTTTACCCTTAAAATATAGAATTTAAGATATACTCACCATTTCGTGCAGGAGCGCTTCACTATGGCCATCGGCGGCAGGACCCAGGACTCTCTGTCTCTTTGAACTCGCGCATGCGCAGATAGGCTGCTTCATCGCGCGAGATCTGAGAGGCAGGGAATGAGAGGAAAGGGCGGGCCAGAGGATCTTACAGAGATGTTCCCTGGTGGCTAATACCGGCTTCCCTCAGATCCGTGGCGGATTCCGTGCATCCCGGGAGCCTGTGTACCGGACTGCAGGCTCACAAGGTAACACACAACCTGTGTGTAGACAATATGTAGACTAGGGATGTCACGATACCAGAATTTGGACTTCGACACCGATACTTCGTTTAGTATTTCGATTTCGATACCAATTTCGATACTTTTGCCAACAGTAATAAAAAAAAAATTCTTCCGTTTTCTGATGTGAGGCGCGACGTGTGATGAATTTTGAACGCGCCTCACATTAATAGTAATTAATCCCATCATGTTTCTCAGTCATATTGGGTTAATGTGCGAGGTACATGATGGGGTTAATTACTATTAATGTGAGGAACATGGAGGGTAAATTCATCGCACCTCGCGCCTCACATTAATAAGTGAATGAAAGCCGTGTTTATTTCATTTTTTTACAGCGTACACATCATAAATTATGCAAAAACATTGTTGTCCGCGCCATTACTGAATGTGTGTATTTTATGTATTGAGACTTATTTTAATGTTTATTGTAAAAAAGGTGAATGTGTATTTATTTTTTTTACAATTTAACAATACTTTGTTTTTACTTTATTTTTAAACTTTAATGTACTGACATATATCAGATATATGCCAGTACATTAACCTGTGGACGGATAATACACAGGCAGTTGTTAGGACATACTTGGGTATGTCCTAACAACATGAAATATGGTAAGACAGCCCTGGGGTCCGTCAATAGACCCTGGGCTGTCTGCCCATATATGGTATGGCCCTCGATCGCGTCACAGGAATTCCCTGTGACGCGATCCAGGGGCATCCCCCCTTCTCACTTTCCCCTGAATGCTGCAGTCAGCTGTGATCGCAGCATTCAGGGGAATAACGGCGGAGATGAGCGGTTTCTCTGATCTCCGCCGTTATAGAGCGGGGCTGCGGCTGTGTAATACAGCCATTGCCCCGCTCCTGACAGGAAGTGCGCGCGCGGTCAGCATGAGGTGATGCGGCCGGCGCTGCACTAATGAGCGGCAGTTCAGGCACTGAAGACAGAACATGGGGGTGTTTTGTAGAGCGCCTGCCATGTTCTGTCTTCAGTGCCGCCGCTCATTAGTGCAGCGCTGGCCGCATTGCATCATCCTGACCCCGCGAACTTATCATGACTCAGGAGCGGGGCTGTGGCTGAATTACACAGCCGCAGCCGCGCTCCCATACATTCATGTGTATTATACTGAGCTGTGCGGCTGCAACGTGCATCCCTAATGTAGACAATATCCGGCATATAAGACGACCCCACACTTTTGAAATTTTTTTAAGGGTGTAAAAAGTCGTCTTGTACGCCGATATATACGGTAACTAAATGTTCAACAAACTTCTGACATGTTATAGTGACATGTCAGAAGTTTTGATTGGTGGGGGTCCGAGCACTGAGACCCCACCGATCGCTAAAATAAAGCGGCAGAAGCGCTCGTGTGAGCGCTGAGCCACTTAGTTCCTGTTCAGCTTTTTCAAGAAAGTCGATGTAGTGGTGCACGGGCTCATAGACTATCTATTGAGCCCGTACACTGCTACATCGATTTCCGGAAAAAGACGAACAGAAACAAAGCGGCTCAGCGCTCACACGAGCGCTTCTGCAGCTTCATTTTAGCGATCGGTGGGGTCTCAGTGCTCAGACCCCCACCAATCAAAACTTCTGACATGTCACTATTACAAGTCAGAAGCTTGTTGAACGTTTCGTTACCCCTTAAAATACACTTGTATTATGCCTGCAAACAGTTTCCCATTGATTTAATGGGGAAATACACTGTGTAGTTTATACGAGACGCATTTTTACGATGCTGAATAAAAAATGCCTTGTAAAAATACGCTTTATGACAAAATAAGTAACAACTCACTTCTTGAAAAGTTTTACATTGTGATTTTTCCCATTGACACTTCAAAAACCGCTTTGAAAATACACCTCAAAATACGCTTCAAAATCACTTGCAAAAATCAGCTTAAAAAACGCCTGGATTCAGAGACTGTTTTCTCTCAAAATCAGCCTCGTATTTTTTAGCCTGAACATATGCCATGTGAACATGGCCCAGTGGTGCCAATGCTATAAGGTTTGACCATGATCAAAAGAGATTCTTGAATTTGATTATATTTTTGCATTGAAGCAAAATACACGCACATGAAGCAACTTTGTAAATAGTCTTTGTTAAAAGTACAATTTTGTATATACAGAACGGTGTCTCAGTGGTTACAGACTACAAAAACAAGGCCTGTGTGTAGTCTGATTCTACTGTCATGTGTTGCTCTATTTCCTCTGACCCCTTTTCTTACTAATCTATAGACAGTACAGTAACCAGTGCACCCAAAATACCAATGCAGCAGGTCAGATTCTGGTGGAAGCGACAGAGAACCATAGATTCATGCCTGTCCATAGATCTCCCTTCCAGAGACTGATTGTTAGGTGTCGGACTCCTTTGCACATGATCATGTCTTGGAAAAACATTGCTCAATTCTATGAAATAGTCAAAATGGGGCCGAACATTCTTCAAGATTAGGACTCATAAATGGCCACTTGACCAGGTTTATTGGATGATCTCACAACTGAATTAATGTTTGGGATAGCAAATTTTGGGAAGTTTCATCTTTGAAGTGAGACTGTATTTGTAGTCAAGAATTGAGGTCATAGGGCTTCAAGAAAACCTAAACTGTAACCACATTTGTAAAATTCATGTATTTATTTATTTATTCAGTCAAGAAAATAAAAAGATAATTGAAAAAATGGAAAAGGAAGGATCTTATAAGGCCCTGCTACGTGGTTGATTGAAAGAAGGGGAAATGGCAAGCGAAATATTTTAAAATATATCTATTTATTACAAACAATGGTGGCTACGCGTTTCAACGCTGTACCAGCGTCTTCCTCAGGCCATGTGTTCTTATTTCCAAGAAAATAAAAAAATATGATTTACATTTTCTCATTTCCAAAACATCCCATAATAAAAACTCTACTTCTAAAAAGCAATTTACAGCACTACACGATTCTCTGGTCCTGTGAGTCTCTTATATGCAGGATCCCCCTGTTATCGATCACATCTAAGTTCAGGAACCTGGATAATAGTTGAATCCTAACCGAGAAGCCGGCAGTCCTGCTGACCTAATGGATTTGGCTGTGAACGCAAGATACAGATTCTATGTATCCAGGAGACATCGAAGCTGTATCTCAAAAGTAAAATTTTTTTTTTTAAATAAAACCCAATTCACAAGTTGTATAAAAAACAATAAAACATTGATTTATGAAAAAAAATGGCTTCAAAAGTTTACATAGCCTTTAAGGAAGGAAGTATGCTAAAGAAATATGCATTACAAAAGGCAATGTGAAGACAGGAACGATGGTTTACATTTTTTTTCCATATAACCTAATTGCCGTGACTTTACCACATCACTATTAGTAACTATATATTCCAATGGTAGAGCACAAAAGGCATACCCTATGCAAATTTAATAGGTTTTTCAAGCCCGTGCTGAATGCTAAACCATATATTTCCATATTGAGCTGTAAAAGACAGAGTCAATCCTCTGCCTAGCCGACTGTCCTAATCACTTTCATAGAGTTTGTGAGTGTCAATTATCAGCCTTTGGGCGGAAGGTTCAAAATCAGAGCCGCTCAATGTGCGCTGACAATAAGCGTCCCGGCTTCTTTTCCCCCTGTTTATTGGTGTTGCGTGTGCTCTCATGCAGTGAAACAGCATGTGCAGCATTTCATTGGGGATGTCTGGGGATTTAGTTGCTTCAAAAAGAAATCTATATTTTTTGTTTTAAAGAAATTCCTAAGAAAAAAAAAGAAACATTTAGGCATGTTAAATTCATAACAGAATTCAGTTGGAAATTTCATTTAACCTTTCAGGTCGAGGTTCATCGAAAGACCACATCCCAGAAGGATGCTTAATGTTGGTATGTTTTTATGAATAGATACACTATCTCTTTATATCCACACATTGTGCTGGGAGATTTGGGACTGACTTCAGAAATAGAAATTAAATCACTTTAGATTAAAAGATGCTATGAGCAACGGCACGTCGTGCATGAAAAACCAAAACCAATGGGCAATTTTTACTGTCAACAGAGACGTATCTTGAAGCTCCTGGGCCCCAATGCAAAATCTATAACAGGGAATCAACAATCATGCATCATTTGTAGCATTGGTCTGCGAATATGAGGCAGAGAGACATTTTGGGCCGAACCACAACCTCTGCACCCCTTATATCTACACCCTTGCTTTCAAGGAAATTGCGCTCAACTATTATTATACAAGATGCCCGTGTACCAATATAAAGTGCCAATGCAGGTTTTTGATAGGAAGCAGTCAAAGTAGACCAACCTATTTACAGACCATTGTTAGGTATGAGAGAAAAGACCTAACCTATTATATTGACCTTTATGAAGGTCTGGAAGTGATGTTGTGGATAGCGGCATTTTGGCCTTCACCCTGCCTATTGGAAAACCCTGCTGTAGAACTACTAAATGTAGAAGAAGTAACTTATGCTGCCAATATTGGAAGCGTTGATCTGGCCATTTGGCCCAACCCATCATATTCCCAGTGTTTAATCGGTCGTTTTACATAGGACTGCAATGAATGATCTTAACTGAGAGAGTTATCACAATGTACATACACATCGGAAGGTTCTATATTACCTAAACCAATAGTTGTATTATGAATATTCTTTTTTGATTTGAAGGTCTTCATCTAATGTCTTAATAGGCAACAGCATCTTCTGTCATCTAGTCATGCTGATGATCCTGAGCAAATACTTGAAGATAGGAAGAGTCCAGCATAGACATAGCAACTTTTCAGATAAAATAAAATTTTTGCATGAATTCAATAAAAATACTTTATTATCTAGAACAAGATTAATGGCTATGTACACCTTTGCAAATGGTTTGTTTGTTTTTAAATAAAAAACACAGTGTGATTTGTGCAACTTTGTAATTACATTTTATTAAAAATTATTTTTACTTTTTGAGATACAGCTGCTCTGTATCCTGTTTACCAAGCAGCTGTATCTAGCGCTGAAACCTAAATCCGTCAGGTCAGCGGCACTGACGGGTTCAGTCACAGCGGGTCCTGTGTGCGTGAGAGAAAAATAAATACTCTGTCTGCCTCCGTATGAAATAAAAAAACACATGGAGGAGCAGTATGGGCCCACAGAATTCTTTGGATGCCATTTTACAGATCCGTACGACACAGGATCGAGCTGTTATCGATCACATCTAAGTTCATAACTTAGATGTGATGGATAACAGGTGGATCCTGCATGTTAGAGACAGGCAGGACCCGCTGTCACTGAACCCGTCACACTGATACACATTTTTATATACATATATATATATATATATATATATATATATATATAAACTTTTCAAAGCAGAACATAATCTTTATATACACATTTTATGTATATATATATATATATATATATATATATATAAAACGATTTCAAAGGAGAACATGGCCTTTAAACTCATGATATACAGGAGTGTTACAAGTATCTTCTTCTATATGCTATAAGACTACTGTTTGTCTGTAGATTGGCAGTTCTGACCGCTCTCATTTAGTTAGTAAGTCACTGGTGATGGCACTGTTGTCTTCTTATATTACCCTTTATGCAAGTTTCAATAGCATACACGGATGTTGAACTCCCAGCTTCTACTTTTTTGTGATTTTCCACCTTTTTCCAAACTTTTTTTGTTATTTATTTTATCTACTTTTGTATTGCATCTTCCCTAAAGATCGCTTCTTTCTATAGTCATATGTTTTCTGAAGTCTGGGGGTTGCACCTGCTTGCAAAGAAAGTTCACAAATTTTATGTTCATAGTAAACGGCAGACACCTGCCAGAGCTCTTCTCACAAATTATGTATGAGGTAGGTTAAATTTAAATAATCACATGTTAATTTCAGCATCTACTGTGATAAAAAAAGATATATTTAGCATCCTGGTAAAGGACATCTGGACTATATACAGGGAGATATGTACTGTTGTTCACAAAGATGAATATCTCTTTTAATATTATCCCTTGCCAATAATGTTCAGCTAAATTAGTAATAAAGTGGCTATTTTGTTCTCTTAGCCAGTAGAGAGTAGCTAAAAAGATCTAGAGGAACCACAACATTCATGCAATACCTGGATAGCCCGTTTCAATGGGAAATACGTAATACTTCACTTCACCTGCGGGAGCACTGCAGGGATATTGCACACTTGCTGCCAGGTTCCCCCCACAGATTATAGCTGTTAGCTAGGGGTCCCAACAAGGGGATACCTTGTGATCAGCATATTGACAAGAGACCCTTTTATTACAAAAGGATATCAAAAGTGGACAACCCCGTTAACTAGAAGTAAAATTACAACCGCCATGAGAGAATATTTACAATAGAATATTTTAAATATTCTTAGTTGCCCATATCAGCTGAATTATATGGGTCATTATAGAAAGTTAAAAATATAATTCATATAATATAAATATAATAATAATATTACATTAAAGGGTCCATATACTAGGATTTGATAGTAGGGATGTAGGTACGAGGGGCTGGAGAGAGTCTCTTTCATTGGGTGCCAGGCGCTTTGGCTAGGGTATTTATATATAGGGCTAGAGCAGGGAACTGAATATTTGCCCCAGATGAGCGAAAGTCTAGCTTTGACTTTATTATATGCAATAGAAAGTTAGGAGATATTAAAAATAGTTGCAGTTTGTAGCTCCTATATATCTAGAACGTATGTGAAGAAGGAGCTTAGCTGTTAGAATTATAGTAATATATTATTACCCATAAAAGCCAAGCAACCGGTAACATAGCATGGGCTAAATGACTGCGACATTGAGAAAACATGAAATATGAAGAACGTATAGAAGCAAAGTTGGAGCGAGCCCCAGCAATGAGGTGGTTAAGTATGTAGCCTAGACCACATTGTGCTTTGCAGCTGTCAAAAGCATGGAGCTCTTTTGTGAAGAGAGGAGCAGATCGCAGATTCCTCTTTTGTTGCGTTGATTGAGATTAAGTACATGTATAAAAAGATCAAAGGGTCTTCTATCAGGGCAGCCCTCCTAACCGGCATGGTATAATGAGCGAGAAGTGTTCTGAATAGCAATGCTCTAGTCTAGAAACAATAGACTACAGAGAAGACACTGGAGTTCTCACTTGATGCATGGGAGGTGACTTACTGGCTAAACTGTGCTCGAGAACAGTCAACATGATTCTCCGAGTCTTATTATTTTTACTGAGTTGATGCAGGTATAAAATAAACCGTTGAAGGCACTGAGCCTGAAAGATAACATTAGTGCCTTAGGCTATTTATCAAAACAGCTAGAATTGCTTCTCAAGCATGAGGCGTATGCAGCATGAATATCACTTTAGAAGTAGTCGCGGTAAGACTGCTCCGAAAATAGGAATGCACAATATATTAGCTCCAGCTACAGAAAACTTTAGATAACTCCAGAGTTCTGCAGTAAATAGTGATTTAATGTTATTTTCTCCTAAACAACCTGTAGCGTTCCAGCTGATATTGAAACTGCAACTCCCAGTAGAGGCTTAACTAGAATTTAGGGGGCCCCATATCAAAGTCTTGAATTAGATCCCAACTTGACTTGTTAACAGTAAGTAGCAACCAAAGGATGGCTACAAAAGCAAACCCACATATCAGAGCGAGGCAACAGAAAGTCACCACCAAGCCCCCCCCCCCCATATGAAGCAACATTCCCATAGTAGTCCCATAGCAACTTTTATGACTAATATGGCTGTAGTCATGCCCATGACTCCCAGCAAGTCCTAGCGCTGTCCATAAGGCACCATTCACATATAATTTTTTTCCCTACATCTAGATTGTATATCGGGAAAGCTCCCGACGTACACGCAAGATGTGTCCATAGTGCTCCATTAGCCGAAGCACGCCAAAAGTTTGTCCTTTTGGCCTTGATCGGGCTTGGTATACGTAGGTATATCTTCTTTTTACAGTTCGGAATAGCGTGATCTCGCAAAAAAAATACAGCTTTTCCATAGTTTTCATGACTAAACGGTTAAACGGTTGCTATAATAGCCTATGGGTGACGGATTCCTGTGTTGGATATGTCATGAAAAGGTCATTAGAGTTCTTGATGCAATGCATTCATTCAACGGATGCCATAACAATCTATAGGTGATGGATGCCACTGCCTATGCTTGACGGATACTTAGGAAGCTTTTCTCGACGCTAAACACAGGGAAATAAATGTGATGGACCGCTAACTTTCAGCCCATAGACACCCAGTTGTGACTTTTGTCTTTGTCACATCATAGCACTTTCCCTGTGATAGACAACACTGGCCATGTTTCACCACACTTAAAAGAACATTATAGAGAATGCAGCAAAAAAAAAAAAAATACTTACCTCAAAGACCGTCTTGTTGACTAGTACACCCCTGAGAGCAGAATTTATGCATATCAACCAATCGGGTCACTGCATTTATTTTGTAAATGGCCTTAAAAAAATGAGAGCAGAAATCTGATTGTGTACGATGGGCAACTCCTCCACTATTCCGTTGCAGTAGTTATAATAAATCCAAATGTTTTCTTGGGTGTCACCCTCTCCTGTAACATCTCTACAACCACATGACAATTTCTAAATGTAGGTAAAACAGCATGACATGACCCTCTTAGACCTACAGGCCAAGAAAGTTACCCTAATGTTTGTGGAGCAGTACTATGAGAGAAGCTTCATGAGAGGCTACTCGTGCTTCTTAGGCTATGTTCCCACGGAGTATTTTGCAGGCGGAATTTCTGCCTCAAAATTCCGTTTGGAAGTTTGAGGCAGATTTTCCTCTCCCTGCACGCCGATTTTTGCGGCGTTTTCCGCAGCGTTTTTCGCCCGCGGCCATTGAGCGCCGCAGGCATAAAACGCCACGAAATACGCTTTCTCTGCCTCCCATTGAAGTCAATGGGAGGTCAGAGGCGGAAACGCTCGAAGATAGGGCATGTCGCTTCTTTCTCCCGCGAGGCGGTTTTACCGCTCGCGGGAGAAAACCGCCCCTGCCTCCCATTGAAATCAATGGGTAATATTTTCGGGCCGTTTTTGACGAGTTTTTTTGCGCGGTTTCCGCGTCAAAAAAATCGTCAAAAAACTCTGAGTGAACTTAGCCTTAAGGGGAATTAAAAAAAAAAATATTTAACAATCTTGTTGTGAAAGTTTAATAATTGTCCCAACTGGATAATCCCTGTCTATATGTATGTCATATCTTTCCTCTGTCTGATCCGGTTGACCATGTATTACATGGTTGCCTAATCATTTGAATGATGGAAATGTAATATTACGTTTCCCCTTCTCTAGTGATTGTAGTTGATTTTGAGAAAGGTTGGTCACGTTGGGACAACCACTTTAAAGTAAGATTATACAGTAAGATAAAGTCATATCCTGTTATATTTCATATCTATAAAGTAACAAAAAAGAAATGCATGAAAATGACAAGTTCCATGTGATGTTTTCACCAAAGCTATGGACATTCAGTAATCCCAATAAATACACAGCAGGGATGGCTACATAAACTCTACACAAAACTGATGTGGTGACTTTCCTGAGCAGAATTTCTGTGTCATTGTGATGTGTGTCTTGCCATTCTACTGCCTGAGGGGGCAGCTCAAGTGTCACTCTTCTCCTCTCTTATACATATACATAAGTCTTAGGTTTTATGTAGTCAGTTATATAGGTTGATAGTACTAGTATATAGCACCTACTAATTTAGTTCTTCTTTGGTCAAGAACGATTGCATCTTTTTTTTACTTACTATCGTTGCTTGAAATTACTATCACAACCAGACTTTATCTCTAACCATGAAGAATATAAAGTAAGAAATTCCAGCCTCACTCCTTAAAGGCCAGGCCTACGGTGTAATGAGTTTTTGATGGTTTTGCTTAAAACCAAGGTTCCAAAATGGACGATGAGTATAAGGTAAAGCTTCACATTTTCCTGTTTTCTTCAATCTACTTCTGGTATGTTCTCCCATCATGTCACAGTATTGATGCATAAATGTGACCCATTTCGTCCCAGTGTCAAGGTTTATATTTGTCAAGTGGCACATGAACTGCCGGCCAAAAAGAGTGCAGACATCTCTTTATGCAAAACCATGAAGAACTAGATAAATGTCAACGAATAAACATGGAGCTGATCATTCAAGTCCACTTGGAAGGAAGAGTCAGAAATCGGCACAAGCAGCAGAAGTCCATGAAGACAACCTACGTGGCACATAAACTTAAATTAACCCCTTAACGTCCAGGCCTATTTTGTCGCATTCTAAGAGTCATAACTTTTAACTTTTTGATTTTTCCATTGACGTAGCCATACGGGGACTTGTTTTTTTTGCGGAACAAGTCACGTTTATAAATGGCACATTTTTTGGATACATATAATATATTGATGAACTTTTGTTAACTTTTTTGGGGGAAGGGACTTGAAAAAAAGCTAGTCCAGCATTGTTTTTAATTTTTTTAATTTACGTCATATACTGTGCAGCGTATATATAACATATTACCTTTAATCTTTGAATCGGTACATATTCGGCGATACCAAATATGTATAGGTATTTTACGTTGCCCCTTCTACACAACACTTTTAATAAAAAATTATTTGTTTTTGCATCATCGCCTTCCAAGAACATAACTTTTTTATTTTTCAGTCGATTTAGCCATATGTGGTCTTGTTATTTGTGAGATGTAGTTTTCATTGGTACCATTTTGGGGTACATGGGACATGTTGATTAACTTCTATTATTTATTTTTGGGTGGAGAATGGAAAAACAAGCATTTTTTTTGTACGTGTTTACCATGTGGTTTAAATAATGTATTTACTTTATTGTTTGGGTCGTTACGATCGCGGTACTACCATATATGTATATTTTAGTATTTTTTTTACACTTTTACAAATAAAAAGCACTTTTTTGTGCAATTACTTTTTTTTAATGAACTTTAATTAACTGCATTTAATTATTTTTCCTGGTCGTCCTACACAGCAACACATTAATGGGTTCATATTCCGCTACCGGTAGGGCAGGTTACGAGAAACATCAATTAAAAAGAAATTATAACAAGGGTCCTAGCTCCACCCCCTTGTGTCAAAATACTTTCAATGGGAAGGACAAAAAAGGCTGTGCTGCTGCTTGGACTACAAGAAAGAAGTATAGCGTAAGTTAACGGCTTTCTTTATTTAGTCCCACTAGGGGACTTCACAACACAATCTTCTAATTGTTAATATAATGCTTTGGTATACATAGTATACCAAAGCATTACTGCCTGTCCTTTGCAGTCATGTTATGCCCCCAGATGCCATGGCAACCCATCGGCGGACGGAGATTGCAGGACACCGATAGGTGACAAAGCGGGCCCCCTCTCTGTCAAACTACTTAAATGCCGCGGTCGCTATTGACCAAAGCATGTATGCTGTTAAACACCCGGGGTTGGAGGTTTCTTCAATCCCGGCCGTTGCAGCGGTCAGTCACAGCCGGTCTCCCGCAGTGATCGCCCAGGCACAGCTATACCATGAGGCACATTGGAATGCAGAAAGGGGACCCTTCCTATGACAGATATGTACGTTAAAATGTGTTAAGTGGTTATTGTGGTTGCACAATAGTTTGTACAATGTTCTATTGCGGCTTGATAAGTCATTTAATACCAAATATATGAACACATTTTATCTAAACATTGCTGCTTACAATATTGTACAAAGGATTTTTTCTGTTAGAAAACCTTCTATGTTCCATCGGATACCATATTGTGGAGATAGTTTCCCCTTTTAGCTAGTGGAAGAGGTCCTGAATATGAAGACCCCTTTCATTAGCTCAGTATGCGCTAGTAGGACATTCAGCACTTGCTAGGGCTAAAAGTGGCCACACAATGGGGCGAGGGAAATAAGCCGCCGCCTGAAACCTCTGGCGGTGACTTATTTCCCTTGAGAACAAGGATCGGCATGTTGAAATTCAACATCCCGATCTTTTTTTTTGTCATCTGCTGAATGGATGTTGGCCGCACATCTAATACACATAAGATAATCAGCTGATCCTACAGAAACCGGTGAGATAGAGGATAAACAATGGGAGACACATAACATGTTCATGCTTTGAATAGTTGCAAACAATTTTCTCTAGCACTGCTATATCTCGTACGCCAGCTCGGAATAAAAATACTAGAGGAGTGATTATACAACTCATATGTAATTTACAACTGATAAAAATAAAAATGTATTAAATATTTACATGCAAAATATTTTATTTTTCCATATCTTTTTGGCTGTATAGTACAAAGATGGTGTGAGCGAGCGTGATTTATAGAGTATATTCCTTTCTATCTTATAAGCTGTTATTTTTAAGCAACTTCGTACCAATGTAAACTGCCTTTAGTTACCATAGTAACAGTGACCATTTGTAAAACAAAAGGCAAATGGCTAAAAATATAAAGTCATATTTT
Source organism: Rhinoderma darwinii (assembly GCF_050947455.1). Classification (NCBI taxonomy): domain Eukaryota; kingdom Metazoa; phylum Chordata; class Amphibia; order Anura; family Rhinodermatidae; genus Rhinoderma; species Rhinoderma darwinii. Next base: position 100,958,773 of record NC_134694.1, read on the forward strand.
GCAGGTTTCTTTGTTTAGCGACTCACAACAGACAAATAGCGTCTGCAATAGACCATTACTCGTCAAGTAATGCCCTAATGTAGTGACACCCTTGGCATTTCCTAAGGGGCTTCACTCTGTGCCCAGAGGGTATTAAGTGACAGCTAATGGCCCCAAGCATATGCCATTATTGCTCAATGAGATGTTTTGATAACGATCTACACTAAAAAATGATGGAAAAAAAATCTTTGTGACACAATAATGACAAATAAAGAGGTTCAAGAATATGAAGCTGAAATGGTATTTGTGGAACGCTGTCTGCCCTCATTACTGTATGTTAAATGAGGAATCATTTTATTTTCTCATTGGAAGGAGCATGCACGTCTTCATTGTGTTTCTTGGAACTTCAACAACTAGTAAAAACATCTTATTTAGTTACTAAGGATTATAGAAATGTTTATTGGTGGAAGTAGGGTTAAAAAGGTATTCCTGCCGTCAACAATTATCACCTGTCCACGGGTAGGAGTCCAACTGCAGGGGCCCCTTCCATCAATAGAATGGTTGAACCTTGTCGTCTATCGCTCCCTTCACAACTCTATGTGAGCTATGGCAAAATAGCAGTTTCAGTTCCTCTCATTTAGTGGTGTATAGTGGCACTACGAATGCTGAACCATCGCAGATGTGCTAGTGCGGTGGGGCAGGGGACTAAGGTAGGCCATTATAGCAATCAGTGATGGTCTCGATGGTTGGACCATCACCAATCTAAAATGGATTGGATTGGACCACCACATAGATTGGGTTGGACAACCACCAAACTCCTATGGAAAAAAACAGAGCACTATAACCCTGATTTCAGGAGCAATGGCCACAGAGGAAGAATGGATTTTAACATATGTATTCTGTATGGAAAGTAACGTATACCTAGATCCAAGTTTCAGAAATATTTACAGTATGGTGACTGATACTTGTCATAAAGTGTGGAATAGGCCTTACTTTGTAATGTTGCAGTCCCCTTGCCATTCTGCATAAAACAAATAGTAAGAGAGCAGTGGTAGCATCATGTGGCCAAGTGCACTCCGTATGATATCCAGAGAAATAGGTGCGCTGTGTATTCTAGTTTGCATTATTCATTTATACAGAACAGGGAGGGTGCTAAAAGCCTGAGGACAATAGAATTGAAAAATAAGTTATATTCCACTGCTTAAATTTTTTTTTTTTAAATAGATCAAGTAGATCTAGGTCATTGTATACTAATAAGGCTAAATCACCATTTACATTAGACCATAGGGACAGTTAATGAAGACAATGGACAACATGGAAGTCCATTAATCTCAATATATACCCTGGGGTGCTTTGTAAAAGAGTATGAACATTGCCATTCCCCACCAGCAAGCTTCTCAATGGTGCGGGGCTCCTAGCAGCAAGGCCCTCAATCAGCTGGAATAAAGGCCCTTTACACAGGCCAATGATCGGGTAAACGGCTGTTCATATGAACACTCATTCCCAATCATTGCCCTGTGTAAACAGGACAAGTAACAGCCGATGAATGAGAAAACACTCGTTCATTGGCTGATTGTATCATTTATGCAGCAATAAATATTATAGTTGTTGGCAGCGCATCTCCCTGTGTAAACAGGAAGACGTGCTGCCGACATGATAGAAATGCATGGGGACGAGCGATCATAGTAACATTGGCCGGTGTAAAAGGACCCTAAGGGGTGCCTACAATTTAAAACAATGTTGTTAAATCAGTACTGAATATGTAGGTACAAAAGAACTAACACTTTTTTTGGCCAAGGCCAACCTCTGTGAGTAGGACTGTATGTTCAACAAGGCACAAGAAGCCTGTGTTTATGGGCAGCCTAAATGGCGAAGGGAGCCTGCTACTGAGGGTCAAGGGTGGATTACTGTATGATACATTGTTGACTTGTTTCTGTTGTATCTATGCAAAACTTATAGTATATGAACATTATGTAACTCAATTTATAGATGACTACTATGCTGGTTGAGTTTGAGTTTCTAGTTTCCAATCTTGTCTGTGAAGTAGCTAAGGAAACACAATCGTTGCCTTCTTTATAAGTGTGTGATATATGGTCGACTCAAGATCTGAGTATGTCCACTGTTCTCCTTGGGATGACAGAAACAGATAATAGCACCAAACAATTCCCTAATACCAGTGCAGACACAGAAAGGATGCATATATATATATATATATATATATATATATTTATTTTTTTATATACACACACATATATACATATATATATATATATATATATATATATATATATATATATATATATATATATATATATATATATATATGTATATATATATATATATATAATTATATTTTTAATGCCTTGGGCCATATAACTAGGCTATACAGTGCCTGTTTCATATCTCAAAATAGTTGCCATAGAATAGTGCAATGTAGTATCCAAGCAATACCACCATACAGTAGCCACATGACAGTGCATCATATGGTGTTGGAGGCTCCTAGATGTTGGAGATCCTTGGGCACGTTACCCAATTCCCCTATAATCCAGCCTTAAGGTGACAAATTATTTTTCAACCTTATTTGATTGTCTAACATTTTTGATAAAGACAAATCGTAGCGTACACATTCTTAGAGTGGTAAAGGTTCAAGCCTGCCACTTGGGAATAGACCCTTTTATACAAAATGATTGTTGTCAGTGTCATATTAATTTATATATTTAAAATTTTATAATTCACAGCACGGCGCTTTTCTTACAAGGAACTGAAAAAAAGAAAAATTCACACATTCTTGGATATTCAGCTAGGATTTTAAATTGTCTTGATTCTGGCCTGAATAATTAATATTTGCTACAGGCCATAAAGTCTTCAGCTTGGGTGTCATGCGCTTATCCAATATGCTTCTTGACACTGAGAGCTTGACATGTAAAACAGAGAAAGCATAAAAGAAAACAGAGGTAATCCTGCTCCTCCCCTTAAGCTATGATTTGAGAATAATTGGTCAAAATGATGTTACTGTTATTTTTAAATAATGATGTGTTTAATTGAAAAAATTTAAATACTGCATCTCAAAAAATATTTAAAGTGGAACTACGTTAGCACCACAAGAACACACATTTTAGTGACTTTCCCTTTTTAGTTACAGTACTTTGCATCAAGACTCCATTCAACTGGACCACAGATACATGTTGTTATTTAAACTATTGGCTAAGAATATATAGAGAAAATTGATCACTTCATGATATTGGACCTTATTCTTAAAAGGGTTCTATGCTTTCGACAATCCCTTCTTGTTAGAAGGGTCCCTTGAAAACAAACTGATCACAAAGTGTTTCCCCCGGCTGGGAACCCCCGGCTATCTGTTGTAATCTGTGGGGAGACCTTGTAGTAAGTGATCAATTTCCCTCCAGTGCTCATTAACATCAATAGGTCATGTGTAATGCCGACAGGATAGGTCCTCCAAAGTAGGGGACACTCTTTAAAACCACTCTCCAATCTGACCAAGAGATGAGGGTCCTAAGCAGAGGAAACACCCTCCCCCTATTAATTCAGAATTCCCTAATAGGATCTATGAAAAATGGGTTTTCTAAACTGGACAACCCCTTTAAGTTTGCCTGAGATGGTATTAACAAATTGTTTGTTATGTGTCTATGCGGTTGGTGAAGTGTCCAAAGGCCCCTTTGGCTGTTATCTGACATATTGACACTCACAACTAGGTGCTGTGTCTGTTGGTGCAAATCTGCCCCATTCAGGTTTTCGGGGGTTGTGTTGTAGGTTTTACACTGAGTTAATAATGGCAATGTGGTGGAAAAAGCTATAGACTCTTCCTTTTTGGGATTGGTGGTGGTCCCAGTCAGAGAAGGCTTCTGGGCCCGAATGCCAAATATGTAACATTTTGGTCCCCTTCACGCACCAGGGTCCAGGTGTGACTGCTACCTCTGCACCCCCTATAGCTATGCCCTTGTTTCCAGTGGTGGAACCCCCAACAATCAGACATTTATGCCCTAGCAATGTGCCTTCCCGATTTCATTGAACTGAAAAACTTTTTCACGTTAAGGTAATGACAACAGTCAACATTTGATGTAGATGTTTGTAAAAGCTCACTGCCTCTAGAATTATGCATTTGCTTGACTCCACTGCACTGTTCTCAATGACCAATATTAAATGGATCCTGAAAATCAAGCTCTATTTGATTTTTTTTTTAATGGTTTTATATTTTTTTGTATTATTATGTATATAGTAAAACCTCTTTCAGACAATTACCAAAATTTGCATTGAAAATTGGTCTTCTAGAGGGTTGGTCTTGTCAAAGAAGATGTCCAGTATGATTAATATATGGTGGAACTGAAAATCTGTCACAGGAAATATGGTCTGGATAAGGGGGTGGTCTTCTCAAAGAAGTGGTCTTTTGGAGAGGTTTTACTGCATATTGTTACAGGTTAGCTCCTAATACAATATTATATTACTAAGCATTTATGTTTTGACAACCACCATTGATAAGACGTGTGTTTGTCACCATTAGCCATTGAATAGCTGATTAGAACTGTAAATTGCATAGATTTAACGAATGCCAGATCACGTTATAAAATAACTGCATAGTCAAACCAAGCTTGAAATAACAAGGTCACCTGGGAATAGCTGATTTGGGGTAGAGGCACCTTTTAAAGGAGGCGTAAGAAAGAAACTAATCATAATTGCTTTATGAAGAACGTTGTATCCTGAAGGTTATATAAAAACAGGTTGTCATAGTCAGATTATATTTACTATAGCAGTGCAATCCATATGTGTCCCTTTATGTGTCTTGGCATACAAGAAAACTCATATTGTTAATGTTTACCGACCAATATGAAGTCATATGATTCTGTAATGGAGCATCAACTAATTAAGTACACGCTAATAATGTTTGGTCAACAGATCACCAGTGAAAAAAACAAGCCTAAAACTGCCAGAGTCCGATCATTTTCCTCCTTGTTGAGGCTCTGAAGTGATTACCCAGGCAAACAAGAGATTACCGATCCTTTCTGCCTCATTACTCTGATTGTACTGGGAGCCCCATGGCTCTTCTGTGTATACTCTTGTTTTCCCAGGTCTATCTATTGTGGTGAAGGAGACTTAGTTGCACTCAGAGTTTATCCCAGCTCTCATTATCATCACTTCCGCTTTCTCCTTCAGTAGTGGGATTTAAAGAGCTGGATTAGTCTTTGCCAGTCCTTTCTTGCTTTCACTAATTCCCACTTGACCAGTGATGATAAGCAGTGTAATCAGTGTCTTGCAATCTCAGACTTGGTTTGAGTAGGTGGGGGGTCAGCTCTAGTAATTTATACATCACCTATATATCAATGAGGAGTAAGGGCCCTTTTACACGGGCAAATTATCGGGCAAATGAGTGTTCACAGAACGCTCATCCCCGATTATTGCCCTGTGTAAACAGGGCAACGATCAGCCGATGAATGGACAAACGCTCGTTCATCGGCTGATTGTATTATTTTAAATGCCGAAAATATTATCGTTGTCGGCAGCACATCTTGGTGTGTAAACAGGGAGATGTGCTACCGACAAGATAGAAATGTATTGGGACGAGTGATCATAGTAACAAGCGCTCGACCCCATACTAGCGCCTTGTGAAAGACGCAAACGAGCTCCGATCAACGAGCTGTCTCTTTGATCGGTGCTCGTTAACACGACCCACGTTGGGTGGTGTAAGACCACCTTACGTCAGCATGGATTTCTAAAACGTAAGAAGCCCCAACTATTTTTAGATAATGGCTTTATAAGAATACAGATCATTGACAGAGAACTTTTAAAAGGTGTTGAGGTTTCTTGTAAAATGTCGTTTCATTGTTGATTTTATTGGTTTGTCCCATTTTTCACTGGAGAGTGGACATTTCCCCCAAGACTTCATTTTTAGGTGTCCCCTTCATATGGGTAATGGGTAATGGGAAATGGTCAGATGTCCCCGTGTAGAAGGCATGCCCAAGGTAGGAGCTATAACCATGTTAATCCTCCTGAAAATAAAAAATCCCTTATTGCGATCCTAGTAGGGAAAAATGCAAGACTACACACAAGGCAACGTCCCTTTCACGTATAGCACGCTTCGTTGGGTCTGGCTACATTAACTATGTTAATCCTCCTCTGAATTCATAATGAAATACTCAAGAACAGGTCCAAATCCGTAGCCGCTTGGACACTCCTGCATAAGAAACTTTTAAAGAAGACTTCTTTTTTAGTTTTTGACAAAATTCTTGCATTCTATGAGATAACAATCCTGGAGAACCTTTTCTTAGAACTCTGTCTTGCCTCTGTTCTTCCTCCTGGAAATGTATGAATAAATTAACAACTGGGTGTTGCCATACCCATTGTAAATGGGGCGTGTCTGTACATATAAATGTCCAATTATAACCAAGTATGGAAATTCCTTGATGTGCAGTAGTATAGGTACAACACTTTCTATTCCCAGGTACCTCCCTTTTTTGGATGGTCAAAGAGGGTCATTTATGGTTCATCTTGTGAAAGATCCACTTATTTGTTATACATACTGTATCTATATGCTTAAATAGCACACAAAAACTTTAGAATATAGAATTTTTTATAGTCCAAATTTCATCACGTCTAACATGCAGGTTGGTATCAGATGCTTTGTGGAGCAATATAGTAAATTTATTACTGGCAAATCTATTTATCAGGTCAAAAAGAGGGATATTTAGGACTTTAAGATAGGACAGAGGCATTTGGTCAAAAGTACGTATGTCCACCCAAAGGAGGTAGACTAGTATGGCCAGGTGACCATAGCTTCTTTTGTGATCCACACAAAGAGCAGATAAAGAGCAGATAAAAGAGCAGTAAATCATGGAAAAACATATGCCCAGCCTGCATCATATATGTAACCTTGATATCTTTTGGGATTATGCAGAGGTGAACGGAATGACCCACCTAGCTTATACGTTTTGGAAAGCCTGCGCATCTTCTAAACTTTAAACCCGACTCTATCATGGGTTGTTTAGACCTTCTGTGGACAACCTAGGACAATGGTTCCTTAGGCCTCCCAGAGAAAATGATTGGCCTGCCCTCCATCTATATGGAACATGTACACGTCCCTCATTGTAATCTTTGTTGATACACACAGGACATATCATGAATAAGGTTTTATTTACCACTGTACCTAAGTAACAAGTGACTAGCTCCAAAGTCAGCTCCAAATGGGGTTGTCATCTGATGGACTTTTCGGAATCCAGCTGTATTTGGGGTCCATTATTGTATGAGAGCCTGGGTCTACCGGAGGATCCTCTGGTACTCTGGTGGACCTGTTCGACCCTGCCTGTTGAAGCTTTTGGGAAGATTGGTCCAATTTTTTCCAATGTTACTGCATATGGTTTTTTGAAAGAGAGTTGTGAGAAAATTATTTATAAATCTGTCATATATGATTTTAATTTATATTCATTTACTCTACTTTAATTTATACAGAGTTAAACTTGTGGATAGCAAAGGCAATGGATTGGAAAACAATCCCTAAGCAAAATTATATTTTCTCAGATAGTCCCTTAATGATTTGCTTAAGAAACTGCCTCTTCTGTACAACCCTTATTTATTACCTACTACTACATTACTTACTTCTTGTGGTCTCCGGGAGGAGGATGGGCCTCCTTGGTGCCCAGCATCCTTGTACCCTTCAACAGAAGGTCCAACAAGAGTGCATGTGGTCCTAGGCAGCTGCCTAGACTTCATTGTGCAATATCTGCCCCAGTGAATACATCAATAAATGAGAAAAAAACACTTTATCTTCTGTATCTTTCTCTCCTACATTCTTTCTACAGGGATTTTTTACAGAAACCAAAGAACTGCTAAGAAAGATCAGACCATACTGCGTGCAGTGCATTAGTGTCTTAAAGGATAAAAGTAAGATTAATAGTACTGACCATGCTTATACCTCCCATAAAAATCTCAATTATGTTAGCACTTTGTAGTAGGTAATCCATACACAAGGATACACAAATAACACTATATTACTAGAAGTCAATAGAATATTGACAGATGACCATGTTTAAATAATTATGATTTTTCCATAGACATTTTACAGTGAAATAGGTGGAATCATAGCTAAAAAGTAAATACAGTACCAATGTAAACCAATGTAATGGAAGACCAAATAATTTTTGATAATTTTACTTCATATGGATCTCCACAACCCTTGAGCTGTACGGAGCCGTAATACAGGACCAATAGTGGTGTATGGGGCCCTTTGGTACTTCTGTGTGCCGCCGATTTCATAAGAAGTTACACAGAGTTTTTTTGAAACGACATTAAGGAGAATAACTCTGTAATATGGTGCTATACAGAGAAACCATAGAGGGGCACACAAAGTGCATATACTTCAAAAATACGGAGCCTCCGAGACTCTGTGTGTCCCTGTACAGGCTCTGTGCACCTGATTCTGTTGTGTGCATGTGAGCTAAATACATGTCTTAAGCCAATTAAGACCAAGCATGAACACACTTCATAAGAGGAGGGGGGTTTATGGAGCGGGCTCACCGGGCTGAGCCTGCTCTATACGCTGCAGGTGTCAGCTGTATATTACAGCCAACACTCTGCTCTAACAGTCGGGATCGGAGATAAATCCAATCCCGGCAGTATAACCACTTAGATGCTGCGCTCAATAGTGAACGCAGCTTTTAAGCGGAACCCTCCGATAGTCCGTCGAGGGGTGCAGATGGTTGTCATGGCACCCTGGGGGCCTAATGTAGGCCCCCAGGTCTGACATCTTTGTGCTGCTATTAAGCCCTGCCGAGGCAGGACATAATAGGTGTCGATAAGAAACAAAATATACTGCAATACATAAGTATTGCAGTATTTTGTGAAAGCGATCTAATGATCACTGATTCAAGTCCACTAATAAAAAAGTTTAAAAAAAACCTGTTGAATAAAGTTTTTTCATATATAAAAAAATATATATTGAAAGTAAAAAAGAAAAACCTTTTCCAACTTCTCCCCAAAAGTAATAACATAACTGGTATCGCCTCTTCTGTAAAAGTCCAAACTATCAATCAACGGAAAAATAAAAAACGTCCGGGTCTTTTGGACAAAAAAACTTTATTTTAATCAAAATGTTTTAATTTTGTAAAAGCAGTATAACATAAAAACAACTGTATAAATTTAGTATCGCCGTAATTGTATTGACCCACAAAATAAAGTTAACATCTAATTTTTCCCTTCAAGTGAACACCGTAAAAGCGAAACCCCAAAAACAATTGTTTGTTTTTTTTGCATTCCACCCCATGAAATAATTTTTCAAAGGTTTTTTTTACATTATGTGTACACTAAATGGAGACGTTTAAAAACTACAACACAAAGTGGAGGATTATCATTAGGACGGTTCGGGCGGTCGCCCAGTGCCCAAGGCTCCCAGGGGGCCCATGGCTGCTCGAACCACAAAAGACCGCACGTGCTCCCTCATGCCCGGTGGCGTCGCTAGCACCGGAGGGTCCCCCGGTGCTAGCGGCAGCCACATTCATCCTCAGACACAAACGAATATTATAGGCTGCAGGCCACATTAGGCTTGCAGCCTATCAGGCGCTGGGAAAACTCCCTGCGCAGGCCGGCATGATGAGGTACTGCATCACGCCAGTCTGCGCATGCGTCTAGTCCAGAGGCTTCACATGCGTCCAGCTTGAGCGGCCGCCACAAGAACGCAGCAAGCTAAGTAAAATATATATTCATTTTTTTAGGTGGGGGTAGCGCTGTGCACATTTTCAAGGGAGGGAGTGCTCCGTGACACTATATACAAGGGGGGGGAGTTCTCTGTTACACTATATACAAGGGGGAGGGGAGCGCTGTGTGCACTATATACAAGGGGGGAGCGCTAAGTGGCCCTATATGCAAGGGGGGAGCACGGTGTGGCCCTATTTACTAAGGGGGAGCGCTGTGTGACACTATATACAAGGGGGGGCTGTGTGGCGCTATCCACAGCGGTATGTGTGTGGCGCTCTTTACAGGGGCGGCTCTGTGGTGCTATTTACAAGAGGGGGAGGGTTGTATGGCGATATCTATAGGGGGCTGTGTGTAACGCTCTCTACGGGAGGGATGTGTGTGGTGCTAGCTATAGGGGGGGTGTAATATCTACAGGGGCTGTGTGTGGCACTATGTACAGAGGGCTGTGTGTATGTGGTGTTTTACTGTTTGTGGTATTATTATATTCAGGCGTGCAGTCTTTGGTGCTATTATATTTAGGGGCACAGTATGTGGCACCATGATAACTTTATTTTCGTTTATAGGTGTGGAAATGTTGGAAAAGTGAGGAGCCGCAGACATCTGAGTGGCAAATTCTGCAGAAATGGGTCATGGCCGGGAGAAGTCGTCATGAACTCTGGACCGGATGGATAAGAAAAGAGGAAAAAAACTACTAGAATCTGAGACGTCGTCACCTGTGAGTCACTAGATTTATAGAGAATCTGTCACCTCTCCTGTCATGTTTATTATAGGAAATCCTTGTATTTCACAAATAGTCTTTCTGCAGTTCAGGACTGATACACAATTCCCCGTGTCAGGAGGATGTGTCCCTGCACAGTGTGATACTGTCAGTATGTAGGGACACAGCCCTGTGACAAGGGGAATCGTAACACCCATTTGTTAATGCTTGCACAAAAAGGTAGTGTTAAAAATAGTTACAGCGCTGCAGGGTGGCGGTGCGGAAGGGGGGCCCAAGTTTGGGTAACAGCCCAGGGCCCATGGTCTACTTAATCCGCCACTGACAACACGTCCCACAAAAAAACAAAAACCCTCATACGGCTATGTCAAAAAGAAAAAAGTTACGGGTTTTGAAAGGTGAGAATGGAAAAATGAAAATGACAAAAACATAAATTGCCTGGTCATTCCTGGAACACGCATTGATGGTACATCCTTTAACCTCGTTTCATAGAAGCAGCCTGTCGGCTGTTTGTAACAGCTTACACTTCAGTATAACTAGTAGGATCCCACTCGAGCGGGATCCTACTCATTTAACACCTTAGATGCCGTAGTGAAAAGTGACAGGTGGTGGCCAACAGGGGGGTGGCCCTCTGTGAGGTTGATTCGTCTTCCCCGCAACGTGATCGTGGGGTGCCAATGGTAGGCATGGCAGCCTTGGGGCATAATGAAGGACCCCAGGTTTGCATCTTTCTACTCCTATGAAGCGCTGCCCCAGCGGGGCTTAATAGGAGACTCTCAGAATCACAATTTACTGCAATACATTAGTATTGCAGTATATCATGCAATTGATCCAACAACCGCTGGTTTAAGTACCCTAGGGGTACTAGTAAAAAATAGTTAAATACAGTAAAATAAAGTTTTTTTAATATATAAAAAAATATATATATTAAAAGTTAAAGAAAATACAATTTTCCATTTTCCCCCAAGCGCAATGTAAAAAAAAAAATTAACGTAACTGGTATCGCCACGTCCGTAAAAGTCAGAACTATTATAATATAAGATTATTTAACCCGCATGGTGAACACCGTAAAAATGTAAATTAAAATGCCAGAATCGTTGTTCTTGGTCACTTCATCAACTACAAAAAAAATGGAACAAAAATTGATAAAAAGTCTCATGTACCCCAAAATGGCACAAATAGAAACAACAGTGTTTCAACAAGAAATCCCTCACATCACTCAACAGGGAAAAAAAAAGAATATGGCGACAAAACACAAACTGTGAATACAGTAAAAAAAGGAACCCCCAAAAAATGGAGGAATCGCTTTTTTTTTTTGTACCATTCCACCCCACAAAGACATTTGTTACAGTTTCACACTACATTATATGGTACGATAAATGGTGCCATAAAAATCTACAACTTGTCCTCCAAAAAACGAGCTCTCACATAGCTATATAATGGAAAAATACAAAAGTTATGGCTTTTGATAGGTGGGGGAAAAAAAAAACGACCGTGAAAATCCAAAAAATGGCTGCAGCGGGAAGGAGTTAATGAAGGCAGCACTGTGCCTGGATAAACAATTATTGGGGCATAGGACTCCAGGTAATTCCACTGCCCCTTTGTTCTGCTGTTCACTGATGTTAAAGGGATCATACATCTAAAGAAACATTTAAATATTATATTAAGAAGCTGCATAAATAGCAATTCCTCAAAATAGTGTAAATGCTCTTTTAATAGAGGTTTCGGGGCAGCTGAAGAGGACATTTTTCTTTTCTTTGCTTGCTGTTGTTAATAATTACTCATATAAGTCAGATATCATTTTCAGATTCTGAAATACAAAAGAAAATGCCAGTGCATAAGTGAATTTCAATTTTCCTCTATTCGTCTTGCAGACACATTAGTAGAATATGGGATTTACGGCTTATGTAGATGGCCGTAGGATGGCAAGAGACGTATATTTGATCCATTAGCCTGTATTCTCTTACTTCATGGCAGACACAGATTGTTTCGAGAACAGCCTCTGTCTTCGGATGTGTCTGTGGAGCAGAAGTAGACATGCGGCCCTTCAATTATGGCCTTTACAACTAACACTTCTGCTACTACCACTATAGCACTACGATAAGGTACTGTTCACACTTAATGGGATTCCTTCTGACTTTCCATCAGGCTTTCTAGTATTTTTAATGGCAAGAATAGCCGTCAAGAATACCGGAACCCTGAATGATATTGAAGTCAATAGGGTCCATCCGGATTTTCCGGTATCCATTAAAAACGGATTTGGCACAGCTGCCATGGTTTCCATATAAACGGAAACCATGACTCATAGTATGAACAGACCCTTACTACAACATCTACTCGTCATTTTATTACCGCTCCTACTGCTACTATAATAATGTGGATTTATCGCACTAAACTTTCATGTTTCCCGTAAGCCTATATATGGAATATTTGTGTCTTAAAAGGGAATAATCCAGATTTTTTTCCTTTGTATGCAGAATTCTCCATGGTAAATACACAATAAAGCCGTAATGATATTCCAGTGTTTTAGCTCACAGACCCTAGAGGGACATCCCACAGAGTCCAGCCGACGGGAATGGCAGCTAGCGGAAAAGAATCTCATTGCTGTCAATATACCCAAGAGACTGAAAAGTATTCCTGTTTATGAAGTGCCTTGTATAATACAAGAATCTGATAAACTGTCCATGACTATGCTAAATATTAATCCTGTATTGACCTCCTCTGATAAATATGAATCGTCATCCTGTGACCTACTCCGCTACATTACATTAAGTGACTGCTCACTTTGACGGTAGCGATTCTGCGTAGGACATGAAAAGGAAGACGGAGCCTTTAAGGAAAACTCCACAGAGTTGTAAAAAAGTAGAAGTTGAACGTGCAAGCGGCGTGTTTGCCTAAAAGCATGAGAAATCCCATCCCCCAGGGCATCCAGACAAGGATTGAAGTCTAGCAGCATGAGTGCCTGTCCGCTTTCAGAGCTGTCATTTGAATAACGTCCTCAGCAGAGGGTGAGCTACAGGCGCAGAGAGAAAGAGAGAAGCAGACACACAGATCAAGCCTTTTAATGCAAGCTTGATCTGCGACACCCAGTTCACAGCTGGTGCAGCAGCAGGTATCCCAGCTCCGCCATATGTTATGTGCTCTGCTACAATTACCCTTCTGAGGAAGTGGGGAATTCACAGAGCAATCTCGAGCTCTTGTAAAAGAAAGGGGGGTCTGTAAAATCAGTGGGAATGAAGGTCTGGTGTAAAGAGAAGTAAAGAAGACAGTGTTAGGGTCAACCCTAGTGTTTTATGTCCGTCTCCGCCGGCCTTCTATCCATAGAGAACCTTGTCAGCATTTCAGATCAGAATTTGTAAGAGTAAGCGCTTTTATTGAATAGATCCATGGGAGGCCCAGGGACGAGCATCCTAAAAATGACAACATTTGGTGAGACGTAGCTAATAATTGGGGAAAATTCAATTAGAGGCCGGTCAATGATGTGTGCTAATTTGACAGATATTGAGCATGGTCGTTGGCCAACTACGGGGTATTTAATACAAGGTTCCTGAAAAGGAAAACAAGCGAAGATAAATAACTGGCAAATTTTTATTATTTTTTTTTCCACTTGAGACTGAGAAAAAATCTATAACTTTTGGTTTCTTTTATGCAGGTTGATGTAAAACATTAATATCTTAAATGTTGTATTAAATATTTAGACAAAACATATTTTATTTAGCAGGATTTGCTGTGCTTACATATTAAGGATAAGACAACACTATCTCTACATACGGCCAAGTGTGGGGTGCACTTATTTAACTTGACCCTCTTTTACTTTTGTATTTTTTTTTTAGACTTTTAAACAGCGGGACATGGATAAAGCTTTCCAATCGAAAAAGGAAACCGCTAAATAAACCCCGGCCAAATATTGGTATAATGTACAAAATAGTTATTACAATTTTGTCTAGTTTTTGATTAATTGAAAAACTTCTACATTTTACCCATACATTTTCAATTATTAATGCATACTTAGAAAATCATTACCACTGGAGTAATATGTATTATTTTATAATCTAACATTTTATTTATATTTAATTTATGACTGCATTGCCCAAAGCCTCTATTGCAGATGTCACATTAAGCAGCCAAGTGACCACTGAATGTGACGTCACATTGGATTTTGCAAATTGGGTCAGCAGGTGTCAGGAAAAAAATTTGCAAAATCCTTATCTAAGGAAGATAACTTTTTAAAAAGCTGAATGGTTGCGTTGCGTGATTATAATTAAAAATGATGTTACCAGAAAACCTCTTTCAAATTTAAATATCCATATTCAATGATGATATATCATCTTAAAGCTTGTCATGAAACAGAATAATTTTGATTCAAATACATAAACAATCTTATATTTTTGTAAAATGTAATAATAGTTTCTAAATTGCCCCTTGTATAAAATTACTATTTATAACAATAGATCTCGTTTCCCTTCGCTTGGATCATTTCTTACTTTTTATATAAAAAAAATAAAAAAAAAATAAAAAAAACAACTAAGGCTGTTTTCACATGACATTTAAACACGGGAAAATAAGCTTCCGGCGCATATGCAGAACGTGTCAAAATGGCCCCATTGACCTGGCATATGCCGATAGAGTGTCCTTTTTGCATATCTCAGGGAGGTATGCGTCAGCACACATTTATTTTTACTGTGTGGAATAGCGCTGTAGACTTCGCTATACCACACAAAGACATCTAATAAACAAATTTTACAGTACATGTTCTTTCACAATAGGACACTATGGGCGGCATAGGTCACTATATGCTTAAACAGCCACATACCTCGGAGCCTTCCATTGGAGGTATGTGCTGGAATATACTGAAGCTTAGGTTTCGGAAAAGATATTCGTTTGTTAACATTAATTATTTTATTAAAGGGATCCTGTCACCAGCATTTTAGCTATAAAGCCAGCAATACCTGGTGAAAGTGGGTGAAAAATCATTGTCATCTAAGCTATAAATATGTTCCAAGTAGCTTTAGTATTCCGTTTTTCAGTGGTCCCACGCCGTATGCAAATGAGCAGAAAAGAGTCAAATCTTCATCTGAAAAGAGTCAGATTTTCATTCCTCCAGCGTCTCAGAGTGGACTCCACCTCCTTCTTTTTGATTGACAACTCCTTAGCCAGTCAGGGCTGGACAGGTGGTGGCAGTGGGCGGGGTTAAGAAGCTGCATCCCAGAGGGAAAAATAATTACCATAAAAGGCGGGAAAAGTTGAAACGACGATATTTACAGACAGAGGAGGACTTCAGAAAAGAAGAGAATAGGAACGAACTCTGGACAGCTGCGGCCATTGAGGGGTCAGGCTAGTTTAACAGGTAAGATGTTGATGACAGGATCCCTTTAAAGTCAATTTTAAAAAAACAGGAAGGTTGGGAAATTTATCAGCTTAAAAAAATACAATTATAAAAAAGGAAAAACACTGGTGTTAATAGTCCTCAGTGACCAGCGATCAGAATACAGCTCTAACTTTTGTAGGACACTCTGGAAAATTCAAGGGTAACTAAACATTTAAAAAAACTTTTAACTAAACTTTTAAAAAACATTTGACATGTCAGAAATTTTGATCGGTGGGGGTCAGAACAGTGAGACCTCCACCGATCCCTAAAACAAAGTGGCAGAAGTCCTTGGCTGAGCGCTGTGCCATTTAGTTTCTGTTTGGCTTTCCTCAGATCGGTGTACGGGCTCAATAGAAAATTTATGAGTCCATACACCATGCGCTCGACTTTCAGAGGAAAGCCGATCAGAAACGAAATGGCACAACACTCAAGCGCTTCTGCCGCTACTTTTTAGCAATCAGGATTCTCTCAGTGCTCAGACCACACCGATCAAAACTTCTGACATGTCACTATGACATGTCAAATGTTTTTTAAAAGTTTAGTAACCCTTTAAAGTCTTGACTAGATTGATGGCTGTGGACAAGCCCTCCAATTTTTCCAACTTTTGAAAAGGTGCTGGTAGTGCATATCAGTACTTGCCACCAGGCTTTCTGCTACATATAGTGCGCCACTGCCAAATTAATAGGCATAATGGGTACCATATCACTGGGGATGCCTGTTGATAGACCTAGCAAGGTGAATACTTGCAAAAATGGTTCATTAGTGAGTCTGAGGGATGTTTTTGGGTCATTCTTTCATCATTGAAAAATAACACAATATAAAAAAAAAGACATTAAAAAAACAATGTACGGTCATAGCATCGTTTTCTAAAACTGTTCGTTTTCTGTTCATTTCTCATGTGTTGGACCCTGTTCTTTAAAACCAAGAAGTACTAAGATTGTATTCCATTTAAGAACGTATGTTACATGTCTATTCCATCCATGCTACATAATAACATCGCTTTCTAGGAGTCTCACTGCAGTTTAAAGAATGGAAGTGAAGAATAACATAAGATAATCAATGCATAATTGATGTATGTATTCATTAACTTGTCAAAGCAAAGCTCAGAAATCCCAGTCTAAACTTTCTCTTTGGCTTTCAAGGAAACTTCATGGATGTGGCGGTATATGGACAATTACGCACATTTGACGTAAAGAGTTCCCCGTCACAGTGGTAACCTGCATTTTAGACTCTAAATAAAGCCCAGGGCAGGGTATAATAAATTTTATGTTATTTTCCAGGTTTTCAGGACAAATTTAAAGTATTTGTATATAACCTGGATGGCACCGTGCATTAACATATTGCATTTACTTTGATAATTAATTTGGTTATTACATGTTCTCTTATACAAATTTAAAGTATACCAAAATTCCCCAAGAAAGGGATATATATATATATATTACATAATGAATGTGATCATTCAGCATCCTAAGAAGTCAAGCACCATCTAAGGGGCATTGGAGCCTGGCAATGCTTTTTACCTCTATTCAATAAATATACAATATTAATACTTATGTGTTAAAATATGTCCCTATGATGTATAAAGAAGCCTTATAAGCTACATAACTAGTGGAATTTAGTTCAGTCCTATAGTTGTTACTTTTTGAATTATTTATATTTACATTGTTGATCAGGCTTCGTATTCACAAAAAAATTATGAATCAATACAATAACAGGGCATTAATGTGTATATAATCTATATTGTCTGTCTTTATGGACTCTATGGACAGTCTGTTTTTTCCTTTGAATAGGTCTTTGGGGAATTTGGTAGCCAATGGGTTAAGAGCCCCAGGGCTAGGACCTGACCCACAGACCTTCTCCATATTGTTCCAAGTTTTATCCCATATCACTTGGGAGATTAGCAGCCTGAGGATTAACCTTGGTTTCTGCTGCATTATGGTCCAGGGGGGAGGGAAGGCAAGTTCTGTATATTTTGACACTCACATTTTTTTTTTCGTGAACACGAAACGTTATTTCTGGAACAAGTGTATCCTAAGACTTTACTATTCTCTATTCCCTAAAAACCAAGAAACTAGACACGTTTTAGAACATTTTAATGATTGAAGCTTTCAAAATGATAATTTATCGATATGTTGCTTAATGTATGTACATTGAATTAAGGTGGATCTGTCAGATTAATATGCTACACTGTGTAAGGGCAGCATATTACAGATACAGGTCCATAGTATCCATACTTCTAGTAGCCAAAATGGAGCGCTGAAAGAATACACCGGACTTATAGTTATAAGTCCGGCGCATTCATGAGGAGATCGCTCCCGCCACTTCTCTTCGCACTTCTGGCCAGTGATAGACATGTTGCTGTGTATACACATATACACAGCTGCCTGTCAGTCACTGGAGGAAGGGGCAGGGATAGGGCAGCATATTAAGACACATATGGAGAATTAGAATCATTGCCTCACTTTACATGATACCGATGCATTCTGTTTAATGGAAAAAAAAAATTTAAAATATATATATCTCTTATTGTATTGAGTGAAAACATTACTGTAAATATTTATCAATACCCTCCCACACACATCACACGAGTAGGGCAGATTTTTATTCTCTGAAGTTGGTAAATAATATTTATGCTAGGAGTTGTAAATAATTTTTATGCTAGGACTTACTACTTTTTTGATCATTTCACAGACAATCTATTGGGACTTCTGAACCCCATTAAACTTGTAGTGGCTGGGGTCTGTGATTGTGTCTGAACTTGGGCACACTCTATAGAATAGCTTCATTTTGACCAATTTGGACACTTCAGTTGTCTACTTTAATCAATATTCGCTTTATTGTCCTTAGGTTGAGCCAGGGGATTAAGCATAATGTCTGCTGTTTCAGCACCAAAACAGTAAATAGAATACAGGGAGGAGGGAGATGCAGCTGCAATTTTTCTCTCCTTTTGTCTGTGAAACTGCCTGCTGTGAGAGGTGAGCAGTAGTAGGGAAACATTTAAGACTGGGTTCACACATTCAGGATTCGCCTATGGCGTGTATTTTACTAAGAATCCATGGCAGAAATCCAAGGTTGAGACTCGGATTTCTCCCGCGGATGTCCCAGTGGATCCGCATTACAATTAGCTCCATTGTCATTGGATGGGGCTATTCCGCTGCTTTTGCACAGATTAGACACACAATTTATGGCTGCACTACATTTCATATACATCTACAGCTGTCTTGGGAGTGATTTTTTTTTTCTTAAAGAGGCTCTGTCACCAGATTTTGCAACCCCTATCTGCTATTGCAGCAGATAGGCGCTGCAATGTAGATTACAGTAACGTTTTTATTTTTTAAAAACGAGCATTTTTGGCCAAGTTATGACCATTTTTGTATTCATGCAAATGAGGCTTGCAAAAGTCCAAGTGGGCGTGTTTAAAGTAAAAGTCCAACTGGGCGTGTATTATGTGCGTACATCGGGGCGTTTTTACTACTTTTACTAGCTGGGCGTTCTGACGAGAAGTATCATCCACTTCTCTTCAGAACGCCCAGCTTCTGGCAGTGCAGACACAGCCGTGTTCTCGAGAGATCACGCTGTGACGTCACTCACTTCCTGCCCCAGGTCCTGCATCGTGTCGGACGAGCGAGGACACATTGGCACCAGAGGCTACAGTTGATTCTGCAGCAGCATCGGCGTTTGCAGGTAAGTCGATGTAGCTACTTACCTGCAAACGCTGATGCTGCTGCAGAATCAACTGTAGCCTCTGGTGCCGATGTGGCCGACACGATGCAGGACCTGGGGCAGGAAGTGAGTGACGTCACAGCGTGATCTCTCGAGAACACGCTGTGTGTCTGCACTGCCAGAAGCTGGGCGTTCTGAAGAGAAGTGGATGATACTTCTCGTCAGAACGCCCAGCTAGTAAAAGTAGTAAAAACGCCCCGATGTAACATACATAATACACGCCCAGTTGTACTTTTACTTTAAACACGCCCACTTGGACTTTTGCAAGCCTAATTTGCATAAATACAAAAATGGTCATAACTTGGCCAAAACTGCTCGTTTTTTAAAAATAAAAACGTTACTGTAATCTACATTGCAGCGCCTATCTGCTGCAATAGCAGATAGGGGTTGCAAAATCTGGTGACAGAGCCTCTTTAATACTATGAAATTCCACAGTGGTATAGAAGTAGTTAACCAATACAGCGGTCTTACATTTGATAACATCTTAACCCCTTAACGACAGCCGTTAAGTGGAAGTATGGAGCGGGCTGAGCACGCTCCATACTCAGCGGGTGACTCACCTCACTGCAACGGGTGGAATCAAAGATCACTTTGATTTTGCCCGTTTAACACCTTAAATGCTGTGGCCAATCGCGAAAAGCGGGATTTAAATTGGGGAGGAGGGCGCCATCGCCCCCCCCACAACGTGATCGGGGGGGTGCCGGTGGTTGTAATGGCAGCCTGGGGGCCTAATGAAGGCCCCCAGGTCTGCCATCTTTGTACTCCTTTGAAGCCCTGTCAGTACCACGATATACTGCAATATATTAGTATTACAGTATATCATGCAAGGGATCCAACGTAGGGGTTACATACATGGTATTCAGGATTCCATGATCATTGATATGGGTAAGGTTTTCTCTATTTCTTTGACATTCAGGTTTTCCCTAACTTTTCCCAGGACTACTGTGTCCACAATCTGATGGGTTTTTACATGAGAGGTCAGTCACCTATAGGATAATTTACCTGCCATTCCATATATCCTCATTGTAAGGACTACAGTGCACTTCTTTGTTGCTGCAAACATATGGATGGTCTATTTTCCTGTTATACCATGTAACATTATAGAGTCTTTCTATTCATTATGTACCTTTTTAAATGTTTGTCTTATTTTTGTGATTAATAAAATTTGTTATATTTTTATATATACGGCTTCGTACTCCGCTTTTTCTCTGTATAAAGATCATTGGTTCAAGTCCCCTGGGGGACAAATAAGAAAAGTAAAAAACAGTTAAATAAAGTTTTTTTTAATGTTCCAGAAATAATAAAAATTAAAAGGTAAAAAAACAAAACTTTTTCCCATTTTTTTCCTGTAGCTAACATAACTGGTATCTCCACGTCAGTAACATTTTAAACTATCACAATATAGCGCTGTTACACCCACTGGGTGAACACCGTAAAAAACTAGATATATTAAACACGCAAATTGCTGTTTTTTGGTCACATTACCTCTCCAAAAATTTTTTTATAGAAAGTGATCAAAGGTTGCATTTATCCCAAAATGGTATCAGTGAAAACTACAGCTCGTCTGCAAAATGTAAGCCCTCAGACCGCTAAATTGATGGAAAAATAAAAAGGTTATGGCTCTTAGAATATGGCGACACAAAACTGTTTATTTTTTTAGCAAATTGTTTTATTTTTCTACAAGTGTTTAAACATAAAACAAAACATATAAAGTTGGTATAGCCGTAATGATATCAACCTGTAGAATAAGGTGTATATGTAGGTATTACCGCCTAATGGATGCCGTAAAAACAAAACCCCCCAAAAAATGGCATAATCGCTGTTTTTTGCCCATGTCACCCAACAAATATTTTTTGTCAGCTTCCCAGTACATTATGCAGTACAATATATGGTGCCAGGAAAAACTACAACTTGTCCCGCAAAACACAAGCCCTCCTAGGCTATTTCGACAAAGAAATAAAAAAGTTATGGCTTTTGGAAGGCGGGGAGGAAAAAATGAAAATTAAAAATCTCAAATTGACCTGGTCTTTAAGGGGTCAATGTTCATTCATTCACTCTTCACTGCATCTACATTCACCGTTCTCCCAATGGTCATCATCTCGTGGGTCACCACTGCTGTCCCTCATGTAACGTAGAAACGGCTGAAGTTATTTATGCGACTTCAAAACAGGAGGAAAAAGTAATAAGACAGCAACGTATATCACTTAGGGTATGTGCACACACACTAATTACGTCCGTAATTGACGGACGTATTTCGGCCGCAAGTACCGGACCGAACACAGTGCAGGGAGCCGGGCTCCTAGCATCATAGTTATATACGATGCTAGGAGTCCCTGCCTCTCTGCAGGACAACTGTCCCGTACTGTAATCATGTTTTCAGTACGGGACAGTAGTTCCACGGAGAGGCAGGGACTCCTAGCATCGTATATAACTATGATACTAGGAGCCCGGCTCCCTGCACTGTGTTCGGTCCAGGACTTGCGGCCGAAATACGTCCGTCAATTACGGACGTAATTAGTGTGTGTGCACATACCCTTACCCTGCTACTTCCATGTTGGAAAGCTCGTAGGGGCTTGTAGTATTTTATTAATAATGGAGGTCACACATTTTGTTATACACATGAGACATATCTGTATATGTTGATGAAATCATTGGAAAAATATGAAACTAAGATATATTTGGATTCTCTTATATATAGACAGCTACACTTTTGACAGCTACAGACACATCAGCCCCATTTAACAATATTTTTTATAACTGAGCCATTGTTATTAAGGGTATACATAATGTAGAGTCAGCACATGTTAGATATGCTGCTATGGGGCCCCTAGAAAAAGGGGCCACACTGAGGATGGCTTCATTCCTTATTTTTATGCTTGGTGGGAACCTTTGCAGTTATCCCTTTATTATTAGCAAACAAGGGTGTGGAGAGTCAACCCAAAGATCATGAAAACAAATAAGGGGGCAAACAAACTCCTGTCCCAGATGGTCAAGGGTGTGGTGGTGCCAATAAGCACCAGAAGAGGACCCTTTTTTTTTCTTTGCTATCGAGCCAGTTCACCTCTACGTACACCCATAACTATTACAAAAAGGAAAAATAAAATAAAAAGTAACATTAAGATAAATTCATGTGTTCAGAATCGTCAATAAAGAATAGTTGTATGAGTTTCCTGGTTAAAAAAAAATAAAAAAATGTGTAAATCCTTCTTATTTATTCATCTGTACGGCATAATAGTCCACATTTTCTCAGCAATAACTATCAATGAACACAGGTTAGTAGACACTGAATGGTTCATGTAGGAGTATGAAAAACAAAGCAATGCATTGCAGTCCTGTCTTGCAGAAAATGGTTGAAAAGTGATGTTGTGTCCAAGGCTGAGCTTCTGACCTCCGCTTGAAAGTTGTGGAGCTGCTCTGGGCCTCTGCATTGAGTCCATCCATTCCCTTTGGAACGTGTATGCCGTCAAAGTCAATGATGCAGTCTTGTACAAGCCAGATGATTGAGCTGCACTACTTATGTCCAAGTCACTGAGCACATTACCATGACATGTCTACAAGGAAAAAGGCTAATGATTCACCCATTTAACCAGTCAGGCTTAAAAAACATACAGCGGAGCAAACACTTTACCATCTTCTGGCCTAGGCCTTTGTAGCTGTTGGAGGTTAACCACCTGGCGTACAGCGGAGGCACCAGACAATTTTCAATTAGACGGGTTCTCCAAATCAGTCATGTATTAAAAAGTCAGATTGACATACTAGCCAATAATATAATATATTTTAATTTTATGCTATAGTAGTGCTAATTTAACTACCATAGACTACCTGTGTTTAGCGCTGCGGAATATGTTGGCGCTATAAATAAATAATAAATATTTTTAATACTTAGGGGCAGTTCACACAGGCAAAAAAAATATGCCTCAAAATTCCTTCAGGTTTTTGAATTGCCAGCGTTGTTTTAACACTTTTTTCACTGTGTTTATTGCCCGAATCCAATGCAACGCTGAAAAAAACGCCATGTATTTCCTGCCTCCCATTTATTTCAATGGGAGGTCCAAGACGGAAAACGCTGGAAGAAAGTACATGCCGCTTTTTTTCCGCAAGCGGCCAAAACCGCCTGGCAGAAAAAACGCGCCGACCTCCCATTGGAGTCAATGAGGGGCAATGTTGGGCCATTTTTTTATGCTGATTCCGACGTGGTTTCAGCATCAAAATCAGCTCCAAAAACCTCAGTGTAAACTGAACCTTAATATGTAAGCTGTAACTTTGCAGCATTTGTAAAATAATTACAATAATAGTAATAAATACATATTGATCATAAAAAATCTAAAATGAATAAGGACCAATATCGATTATGTCCCAGACCTGCACTGTTTCCTCACTGGACTGCTTCAGGAGTTGCCAGCAAACAATACTCCTGGATGACTTCTTTAATTTTCACACATATATATATAAAACATATCTACATACGTATGTAACCCATCACAGATATTTAACTTAAAATGATATGTTACTAGTTTTGGGATTTCCATTCATTATAGAAATTAGATACTACAGATGGGACCCTTTTTCTACGCCCAGATGACATGCCACTAAATGCTGCTATTGCTATTATTGGAATACCTCTTTGGTTACAATAAGGGTATGTGCACACACACTAATTACGTCCGTAATTGACGGACGTATTTCGGCCGCAAGTACCGGACCGAACACAGTGCAGAGAGCCGGGCTCCTAGCATCATAGTTATGTACGATGCTAGGAGTCCCTGCCTCTCTGCAGAACAACTGTCCCGTACTGTAATCATGTTTTCAGTACAGGACAGTAGTTCCACGCAGAGGCAGTTACTCCTAGCATCGTACATAAGTATGATGCTAGGAGCCCGGCTCCCTGCACTGTGTTCGGTCCACTACTTGCGGCCGAAATACGTCCGTCAATTACGGACGTAATTAGTGTGTGTGCACATACCCTAAGAGCTTGTTTCTCAAAAGTCACTGTAAAATTGGCCCCAGTATTTTAGCCCCAATGGTACCATTGAATCCAGTACTGGACCACGCATGAAGAGTTGTTTAGCACTAAAAGAACTTAATAAACTCACTAAGAACTCACAAAGAGATTATTAAACATGGTAAAAAAAAAATTAAAATGTTCCCCGCTTTGCATGAGAGTTTTTCTGTACATTGGTGGTTTCGGACAGCTAAATATCTTGCTGACAGTAGATGTCATGTATTTCTTAAAGGAACACTAAACCTCGAAATAAATGATACGAGTAAAGAGGAGAAACATTTGCCCTGAGTATCTGACGGCCTGCAGGACTTTTTGCAAGTTCCTGCAACAAGGACTTGCAGGGAAAACAGCAGTGAATTCTTCTGATCTCTTCCATTTTTGGCTGAAGGATGACTGAAAGTTGGGTCTTAGCCAATGGGGCTGGGCTTAACATTTTTTATCTTCCATTGCAGACAGAGCAATAGTGAAAGACTCCTTCTTTACTATGGTTTCCATCATTGGCAATATCTGTACATATAGGTATATTTCAAGAAGTATCAGATAAAAGGGTGCTTGTAGGAAAAGTTAGGTTGGGTGGATCTTTACATTGATGGCTAACTGAATATTGTACCAATATTCATGAAGAATAAAAATCTATTTGTCTGATAGGAATTGTTTTTTTTTTTTAGGAATGGAGACCTCGAGGAACTGATCAATTTTTTAGAATAATTACATATTTATTAATAATAAAAAAACATATTAGTCTTCGATATAAATTAGATACATTTGATTTTTTAAAAATTTATACTATCCCCTAAGAGATGAATCAAAATAGATAAAAATTACAAATGGAAATTATGTTCCTTGACCATAGAATAAACAAAATTCTGGATCAGAAATTGACAATCAATTATAGCAAAACAAGACCAAATATTGTTCCAATACAAGGCGCTTGTTCCAATCATGGGGCCTGCAATGTAGCTATTTCGTTGTGACTGTACACTAAAATATACGATAACATGCTAAATAATAGATGAACGTACATTGTGAAGGTTGGGTAACCTGATCGCTGATGTGGGATACTTGGAATGAAATGTAGCAGGGGTGTGCGGAAGGCAAGATAAGAAATAGAAATGACAAAACTACCCAACAAAATTAGATTCAGTCATATGATCTGCAAAAGGGTGTCCCTGAAGCTTGATCTAGTGTTGGTCAAATACTCATTACCTGAGAAACACTATCCTGTCTCATAGGGGACGAGTCTACTCATTTCAGCAAGCGGTGCAGCCTCAACGTAAAGATTATGCAGAAGAATGTATAGATCTCCCACAAGAACTCTAAATAATATGTGAATTTTAAATTACATTTTCCACTTTGATTAAATGTATAAATTAGCATTTCATAGTTTCTATAGAATTGATACAATATTGTGGATCAATAGAGTATATATATATATATATATATATATATATATACAGTCCAGGGTGGATGAACACAGCACTCCAATGCTCGTTACCTGGGGGTGAATCAATTCCCCAATATCCAATAGAGAAAAATGTAGAGCGCAGTAACGGCACCAGGACTTCAAGGTAGATGAAAGCAAAAGTGGATTTATTTCACCTCAACACAGCAACGTTTCGGTTCAACAGGAACCTTTCTCAAGCCTTTCTCAAGGCTTGAGAAAGGTTCCTGTTGAACCGAAACGTTGCTGTGTTGAGGTGAAATAAATCCACTTTTGCTTTCATCTACCTTGAAGTCCTGGTGCCGTTACTGCGCTCTACATTTTTATATATATATATATATATATATACATATATATATATATATATATATATACATATATATAGATATATATATATATATATACATATATATAGATATATATATATATATATATACATATATATAGATATATATATATATACATATATATATATATATATATATATATATATATATATATATATGTATATATAGTGAGTGCAGTCATTTTTATTGGATGGACCATAAAGAAGATCTAAGGATCATGGTGCCTTATTTGCTTGAGGTACTGGTTCCTTGTTAATCTCAGATTCCACTGTCTTATTCCCAATGGTTAAAAATAAACTGTATGACTCCATTATCAATGTCAGATCTTTATAAATGAGAAAAATGACCAAGGTCACACTCACGCAAGGTAAAAAAGAAAATGCGACATTTACCGCATCTCATCCAACTTTTTGCCAGTCAACTTCAAAAGGGCTGACATGGTATTGGTGGTTGTTTTATAACATGGTTTAGGGTAGTGCTTTCATAACTTTTTTTAAACCAGGGAACCCCAAACACGCTCGAAACCCCAGTGAGTAACCGTAAATTAATATCCAAACTAATGATACCTGGAGGTCGTGTCAGCCACCGTATTCGGGCGGCACGTTATCACGTACAGGAGGAAATAGGAACCAAGGATTTACATTGGAGAAAAGAGTAGCATCCCACTCTGTGTGACCATATTCATATATATTGTTATGGCCGCGGTCACGGACCGTGACCTTCACTTACCTGCCTCCCGCAGATCTTCCTCTTCCTCCCCAGAGATGTCGGCACATGCGCCCGCTCTGTCCGTAGTGATCACTAGGGGGAGCGCACACTGGTTCCCAGCTATAAAGGGCCAGCGCGCGCATATGTAAATAATTAATTATTCCCTGATCACCCTGAACTATAAAAAGGGCCCTGCCCTTCTGATCATTGCCTGAGCATTGTTAGTTTATCCCATGTTAGTATTTGCAAATAGTTCCTTAGTTTTATCCTCTTCCCGTTGTTTCCCGTGCCCTGCTACCTGTATCTTGTATCCTGTGCGGTGTTATTGTTCCTGAGCCTGTTTAGTGATTGGAGTCGTGTCCGGCTACACCTGTTGTAATCCGCCACGTCTGGCGCAACATACTGCACCCGTTGTAATCCGCCACGTCCGACGCAACATACTGCACCCGTTGTCAGCTGCCATGTCTGGCATAACCTTCTGCCCCTACTACCATCCGTGCCAGAGCCCTTGCCACCAACTGGACTATTTCAGGTCCCCCTGTGCTAGGAAGTTGTATAGACTCTTGCATAGACTATGATATGGCCAGCTGCCTCTCTTTCTTCGGCGGAGCGGCCTAGTGGGTCCACATACCCCCGGATCGTGACATATATTTACTGCAGGGACTGTCTTTTGGTAATGCCTCTACTTATTACAACACAGATGGGTCTGTCTGCCATCACTAGACCCCGCCATGGACCCTCAGGGTTTTATGGAACCCACTTTGGGAATTCGTTGTATAAGCAGTATGCAGCACCCATTAAATTACATCTTTCATTAGTGAATACCATATATTCGACATATGGAATGTGGATATGACCAACTAGGTCTGAATAGTTAGAATTATTGTTATTAATCTCTTATTTATTAGGCAAAAAAAAATCTAGGAGCACAAAATTAGTGGAAGAATAGTGAATTTTTTTTATTCCTCCTGTTAACAAATTGAGAAGGTATTTGCTTATTAATGTGGTGGACACAAGTTACTTTCTAAATCACAATTCACTGTGACAATGGGTAATATATCCCAAGAGTCTATAAACTTTACATGAACTTGTCCATCTGGAGATTCTAGAAAGTGCATTGTGTTTGTGACCAAGTATTTGCTCCTGAAATCCAGCATACTGGTGAGTTTACTACTGTGTCATCCTCAATTGTCTCCTTTTCTCCTAAGGCTATGATGACCACTGCTGCCCATTCACCTCTCACACTGTGACCTGAAGAAACCATATGCCATGTAAATGTTATTTTAATTGATCTGTAAAATTGGCCAAAATGGGGATATTTACCAGTCTTGTAACAGATGAAGCGAGCTGCGTAAATGAGTCAACAGTCTCAACGAACCATAAATCTGATGTGATCTAAGAATGTCTTAGTTAATGGGGTTGTATGTTTAAAAAAATAATTTCTAATAGTAAATTAAGGAAATCTGAGTTAAAAGATGGGGTCCCCCATCCAGGACCCTGAAAATTTTAGTGCAGAGAGCAGCTATAAAGAGCGTCTCTCACTCTGGAGGATCTGGCATATGAATTCATGGACAACCCATAGATTTAAATGATAATCACGTAATGCTTAATTTTCCTTGTGGTGGCGCTACAGAGAAACGAAACAAAAAGTTGAACTTTACCAACCGGCCAGTAATGCAAACCAAACTTTCCTGCTCTCCACACCATGTAGAAGGTAAAAGATGCAATGGATGCTGCTCCGGTTTATTTAAAGTAGAACCGTACCATAGCGTTTTAATAAAATGCCCTGGAAGAAACGACATGGTAAAACCCAGGGTCAGGCAAGGAAGTGGCGTGTGACATGTTTTATATTGATATAACTGTGAATTTTACACTCTCATGAATATAATTAAAATGATTTTATTAAACCACCATCTATTTGGTGCTGCTCTATGGTATGTTAGAGTGGGAAAGTTTACCGTTCTATCATATTTAGAAGCTAAATGAATTCACTTTAGATTTACCTGCTCTGATATGTTTTTACGTACGAGATGTACTGCTTTGCTTTTTGTAAAAACTTTTGTGACTATAGAGAAATTCAATACTTGCTGCTGGGTTCTTCCAAAAATTACAGCTGAAGGTCTCAGTTACGGGACACCAATGAATCAGCTTAATTTTGAGAGACCCTTTCAACATAAAGGGATTGTCCAAAGTGGAGAAACCCTTTAAGGAAGACCATCTTGTCATCATTTTATTACAGATGTCTATTGATAGATAAGAGGATTAATATAAAGAAAGTCATCCTTTATTTTTGAGTTTATTAGCTACATTAATCCATCTTAAATCAAGCTCTTGAGTAGACAATAAAGGGGTAGTGGTAATCCGCTTGGGACTGTTGCAAAATGTCTGAGACCGTTGTGAATTTGGCAACAGTCGTCCCGGTCTAAATGCAGCTGAATAACAAAAATATTTAAATATTTTTAGGTACACAAAATTGTTAGAAATCTATGACAGCAAAAAGCTAAGTAAATAATTTCGACATACTCATCATTCATTGTGATACTTTTATGCAACTTATTTACTTTATAGATCATTAATTAAAATATATATATATGCACTGCGTATAGCTTCACAATAATTAAAGGGGATCTCCACTTTTTTTCTGACATAATATTTTATACCAGGATGTGACACCCAAATGAAACCATCACAACAATCAGTATATGGAACGTTCAGCTGTTCTCTGGTCTTACTAGAGTAACTTGGCCAAGCACATCCAATATATAAAGGCCACGCAAACTCCTAGATCCTGACAGTGATGTTAGAAAATGATAAAGCCAGATAATTGTTTTAGTTTAAAGGGGCTATCCAATTTGGACAATCCTTTTTGCTAGGAGCACCCATCGAAATAAGTTTATTATAAGATATTCTGCTCTCGGGTCCTCCAGTGATCAGCTGTAATCTGTGGGGGAACCTGGCAGCAAGTGTACAGTTCCCCTGCAGCACCACCACTGGAGAAATAAGGCATTACTCAGTGCCTATTATAATTAATAGCTCTGTGGATATGCTGGGTCCTCCAGAACGAGAGGTACTCTTTGTAGCTGCTCTGTGCCCCAACTAATTGATGGAGTTTACGAATGATGAGCCCTTTTATTATCTCCGAATGTCCTAGTAGGGTATTCAAAACCAGACATTTGTATTAGTATTATAAAGCAACTTCTTTAGAACTGTATCAAATAACCATTACATATAAAATAATACAGCAATTACATAAGTATACCAATGGCATATCAGATAAAGCTGGAAGTACAAGAGCGACCATATGAGCTTACAATCTAAATACATACAATTAAAATGCTGAGACCAAGATGGATATAATATAAAATTGCTAATCATTGTGTGGAATGTACGGTGGTTACATGTTTGTCTGGTCCAGACACATTAGGAAGCGTCAGCAGGTTGTGATTCTCAACGTACGGATTCCAACTGTCAGACGAGAGAAAAGTTTGAGTCTAAAGTTTTTCCAGTTTGTTTTCGTGATTCTTTTTTGTGTATTTTTTCAACTGTCTTTCTCAGTGTCTCATATTCACCCTGTGGGGAGAACAAGTAGGCAGGTAATTACTTGATGACATTCTGCTCTGCTTGACAGCTGACACACTTGGTCACATGGACATACAGGCAGCTACTGGTTGCTCTATACAGCCATTCCTCATCTGCTGCAGCTTGTGCCCTGGAGCTTAAGGTGGAGCGTGTCTGTTGAGCAGAAGAAAAGGGAGGGGAGGAGAACCAGGATGAGTTGAGATAGCCTACAGCAACTACCAAGAAAAGCTTTTCATCTTTCACACCAAGAGGAGCAAGCTGCCGGCTGTCATGGGCTCTTTTTTTTTTATCCTAAGAAATGCTGTACACAGTAATTACCAATGTATCCAACATACACATCATCACACACACAAAACAGGGAAGAGGAATGGGCGACAATATGGTCAGCAGGCAGGGTCCCGCTCGCTGATCAAAGACTGGAGTAATCCAGCAGATGGAAGCAAAGACTGTAGACAACAGGTATATATCCAGGGGAGTAAATACATTGGCAATTACTAAGGCAAATTAACGTTTTTGAGAAGTGTCGAAAGCAATTGTCTAATGTTCACAGTAATGTTTTATTTCCCTGCTTCCCTTCTTGTATGTATAATACACACCTGGGTAGAAGATAGATAGATAGATAGATAGATAGATAGATAGATAGATAGATAGATAGATAGATAGATAGATAGATAGATAGATAGATAGATAGATAGATAGATAGTAGATCGATAGATAGATCGATAGATCGATAGAGCCAAATTTTGTAATATACCTTGGTACAGCAATCCACCCATACTCAGTAAAGCTATGTCTTCCTTTGTCACAGGTGCCCAAAGCGATACATAATCCCTGTGCGGTCTGACTATATAGGCAGAACTATGTCCACGTTGTGAATATATACCACTTTAGATACATGCCATCATTTTCTTTGCCTTGGCAGCAGCTGCTTGGCACTGGTTACTAAAATTATGTTTTCTGTCCATTTATATGCCCAATTCCCTTTAAGTCTCATGGCCCCATGCACACGAACGTATTTTTTTCCTCCCGTAAATACTGGCATAAATACGAGTCCTTTGTCACACGTATTCGACCCATATTCCACCAGTATTTAGGGACCTGTGCCTGTAAATACGGGTCCGTTGACACCAGTATGCCACCCGTATTTACGGACCTGTTTTCTTCACTGATCGGCACCCCCTTCTCTCTATCAGTGCTGAGTTTCCACAGCGATTGAAAGTAAGTTCATACGTACCCCAGCCGTTGTCTTGGTGACGTGTCCCTCTTTTGACATCCAGTCCGACCTCCCTGGATGACGCGGCAGTCCATATGAACGCTGCAGCCTGTGATTGGCCTGTGATTGGCTGCAGCGATCACATGGGATGAAACATTATCCCGGGAGGCCGGACTGGAGGAAGAAGCAGGGAGTTCTGGGTAAGTTAACTCTTAATACTATTAACTCCAGAGGTAGTCACTGTCCCGGGTGCTGAAAGAGTTACTGCCGATCAGCTAACTCTTTCAGCACCCTGGACAGTGATTATCCCCTGACGTCGCCTAGCAACGCTCCCGTAATTACAGGTGCACACACGTAGCCACCCGTAATTACGGGAGCCCCATAGACTTCTATGGGCCTGCCCGTGCCGTAATTACGGCCTGAAATAGGACATGTTCTATATTTTTCAACGGCCTGGGCACATTCCCGTAAGCAAACGGGAAGGTACCCGTAGCCAATAGAAGTCTATGGGTCCGTAATTACGGCCCGTAATTATGGGCATTTTTACGTTCGTGTGCATGGGGGTACAGTATAATAATAAATAGATAGATAGATAGATAGATAGATAGATAGATAGATAGATAGATAGATAGATAGATAGATAGATAGATAGATAGATAGATAGATAGATAGATAGATACAATGACCCAACTGATGACAGCGAACACTAATGCCACCTAAACACTATAAATAAATATGCATTGCTGCTGAATCTACTTACAACAGTGAGGTTCTTAGCACACATTTTGATCAAATTGTGTGAGCCGACCTGCCACGACAAGGGAACTCTATAAGGTGGGTCCCTACGCTGCTCGTACCCCCAGAACTGGGACTAAGCCTACATGTACCTGGGGATGGTAGGAACCAGCATTAAACTAATTAAGATAGATAGATAGATAGATAGATAGATAGATAGATAGATAGATAGATAGATAGATAGATAGATAGATAGATAGATAGATAGATAGATAGATAGATAGATAGATAGATAGATAGATAGATAGATAGATAGATAGATAGATAGATAGATAGATAGATAGACGATATCAACGTGACGATATCAACGTGACGATATCAACGTGAAACAGCTGTTGGCTACTCAGCTCACTATCTGTACCCGCAATCATGTTTACCATTTTATAAAATAAAGTATCGAAGGAGTGTCTTTGCTCTAATTCTGTATGGATATTTATGGACTAAAATGTTTTGCTGAGCACCACCTTGGTTTACGATCAAAGACCCCAATCAAGCTGCTTGGCATGACTGGAGCAGTAACGATGCACCTTGCTCTTCTTTTGTGAATATACAGTATGTCATCACCCCGTCATAGTTGTTTAGGTTTCTCAGACCTAGAGAAAGGTAGCTGCCTCGGATCATTTTCTTGGATCAAGTTAACATCTCCCCCCTCCCACTTAATCATAGATCTCAATACGATGAGATAAAAGTGTAGACCTGTTTTCTTTTCTATCATTGGTTTTGTCATTACCCTCTTGTGATCTATCATTCCAAAGTTTTACTACTCTTACTGTAAAGAATCCTTTCCTATATTGATACAAAACCACTTTTCCTTGGCATGTCAGTGATGTCCCATAGTTCATTGTACAGTTCTTAGAATAAATAAATCATGTACTAAATCTTTGTATTGTCCCGGAATATATAACAAAGATACCAAACGTTCTGCAAGACAAATATCTGACCCCAAATACCAGAGTTAGGCTGAGTTCACATCTTCGTCGCCAGTTCCATCACAGGATCAGATAACCTGGAATGACAGGATGTCGGATCCTTCACATGACGGACACTAATGGAACTGACGGACTCCTTCCGTTTTGATGGGAAGTATAGCAATGCATGGTGCACTATTCTTCCCGTCAAATATGACAAAAACTGCAATTGAAGCTCCTGGCGGATCCTCCAAGACAGATGTGATACTTCTATGTATCTCATTCTGTATGTGGTTCATAATGAAAGTAGAGGGAGCATTGAGAGATGTGTTGTTGTACTTTTTCCCTTTACCATTAATTCATTCTGAAATCTGAGGCTGCTTTGGAGTGGCTTCAGGATTTATTGCATATAGTTAAATATAGGGTATTTCAGTTTTGTATCAATAAAGATTATCTAGTGTATAATGAAAAGTTCTACAACCTTTTTTAATACTTTGTATTTCAGTAGTTTTCCACTTTCAAAATCTCTGCTTGCTGTCGGTGAATGAGAAAATTCTTGTTCACTCACAGAAGCTGAAAAACAAATCCTGATCATGTCCATTTGACACAGCTGCAGGGCTTGTTACAGTGTATTGGAGCTCTCAGTATCAGCTGCACATGATCAGGACAGAATTT
Organism: Rhinoderma darwinii; assembly: GCF_050947455.1. Classification (NCBI taxonomy): domain Eukaryota; kingdom Metazoa; phylum Chordata; class Amphibia; order Anura; family Rhinodermatidae; genus Rhinoderma; species Rhinoderma darwinii. The sequence goes on from NC_134694.1 coordinate 100,992,925, forward strand.
TAGGCTCTGGCTGTAAACAATGGATGTTTCCATTCACTGAGAATTAACAGAGATCTTGACAATAGTGAGGAATTGAAACACACAGTATAATAGGAAGTCGAATAACTTTGCATGACATTAGAGAAACATGGTTGCACTTGCTTAGTTCCAGAAAAAGTATAATTCTTGTCCATGATATATGAAGAAGATGAATGTAATGACTATAACTAATGTACTAATGCACAAAAATATTTTTATATCTTCTGGTGAAATTCATACAAAGTGGTATTTCACATTTCGCTTATGCAGTATGGATTCCCAATTAAATATTAATTACTGTCCACAGCTATGTACTATTTTTAGAAAAATAAATAAAAACAAACAAACCTAATAAATGCATGCAAATGTAACATTGTTTCACTGTTGTTACTCATTAGCATATTTTATTTATGTATAATGTAAACAACCAGTTAAAAAGATAATACTAATTGATACATTGTGAAGTGCATTGATCTGAGTGGAAATACTTTGCAGTACTTTCCCCACCTAGTGGCAGCAGTGTGCTATTACAGGTTTTCTAGAATTGGGAGAACAGCTTGTTGGCCCAGCAGAGGGTGAGAACGTGACCTTTATTGTGCTTTTAATATGTACAGTAAAGGACACAAAATCCCCTTTAACCTCAAATGTGATTAAATGGAATCACTGAAAACTGAGATATTCATGTTATATCTGCTCAAAGAAAAATATGTTAATGAAATGGTAAATATATTTAATTTAATTAGACATTAGTCCACAAAACCATAGTTAAATGATGAATCCATAATTTGGTAAAGGTGTGCCAACGTATTTTCACTGGGTGGGTTAGTGTGACTCTTTATTGAAGACAGGCTTTCCCTATATCACAGGCTGGCGGTGCAAGGAAAATTCGGTATTTCCTATTTAGTGTATCTAAAAAGTATTAAGCAATTGTGTAGTATATAGGTTTTAAAGGTGCAGTATAGAAATTCTGTACTCACATGGGGTAAAATGTGATCCTCAGTTGTTGGACCTGGGATCGTCCTCCCCGTCTGTGGTCTGTAAATAGTCCTCCAAAAGTCCTGTTGTATCACAGGTCGTGCTGGTGAAGTGATCACATAGATCAGTAAGGCTTTGTATGTCCGTGAAAAAGTAACAGACCAGACCTTAGTAATGGGTCAAAAAAAATATTTTTATTTTTTTCTATTTAAAAAGTTTTAGTCAAAAGACTGGTAAAATACATAAATAAAACAAAAAATAAAACCAGGAGCTCCACATTTCGCGGGTGATCATTGCTTTATCCGGAGTGGTAACTTTTTGACCCATTGCTGAGGTCTGGTCTGTTACTTTTTCACGGACATATAAAGCCTTACTGATCTGTATGATCACTTCACCAGCGCTCCCTGTGATACAACAGGACTACTGGAGGACTAATTACAGACCACAGACAGGGAGGAGCTCTAGTTGATCTATAAAATATATATTTATTTATTTTTTTAAAAGTTGTCAAATTCCACTGAAGTTGGTTTATGTAGACATGAATCAATTCACAGTCCTACTCTTGTCTATCAATGCCAAGAGGGACTAATATTTTTTGCTGAACAGGGCAAGAGAGGAGAAACCAAAATTGCGCCACTCGCTACTGGCACTGATTTGCACTCTCGAACCTTCCCCCTTTGTATTGAGATCAGGAAACAGCAGCTTACATTGGTTTAAAGTAAAATTGAAGGCAAAAAAAAGTTCATTGCAGTTTCACTTACCTGAACACCACCATTTCTGAGATAACTCCACTAGCCCGTAGATGAAGCCTGTGCTGGGCATGACAACTGAGCCGCATTGGCAGGCAATATAGGAAATACTACAACTGCCAACCACTGCAGGTTATTTTTTAAATGGCAGCATTCGGGTAACTAAAACTGGGAAGCGGTAGAGCTACATGGAACTGGTCAATGGCTGAATTCTCATTTTATATTTCCTTTTTTTTTTTTTGGTTGACGCCTGTTGAATACTGCAGAAATTAATTTGAGCATCAGTAAAACTCCTGTCATTTTTAACCCATTCAGTGGTTGGGAAACAAAGCAGAATGTCTTTACCAGCAGTAACCATTATAATGCTGCCCCCTATGGGTATGGCCACGTTGTAGTGATGATAAAATCATGGGTTATTGCAGCGTCAAATGACCTCCATATTTACCTAAGGAAGAATGAACTTGCCTGTGACATGAAATAATCGCAAGAATTTCCAACATGATCGTGCACTTTTTTGTCCCATAGAGAAACAGATGTGGATCCCTTGCTAAAGGTCAACATGGGGAGAATCCCAGATGAATCCCTTCTAGAAAGTGGGAGGCACCCTCCTCCTATTGAACACATGTAAATTTACCCATTTTATTGACTTTGAATTTTTTAAGCATAACTTAAATTTTTTTATAGAGAACAACTTTAAATAAGTAACCCTGCTCAAAAACCTAAACTCGAGGGCCCCAATGCAAAATCTGTAACAGGGTCCGCCCCACCGACCATGTGCCATTTATAATACTGGTGTCTTCCTATCTGGAAAAGGAGCTTTTATGCCCCAGCTCCGGCACCAGGTGTGACTACTACCTCTGCACCCTCTATAGCTAGACCGCGGAGCGCATTTATTGTACAGACGCATCTGAGATCATTTGTTTAAAGATGTTTTAGTTTATTGACAATATTAATAAAACATGAATTTATTTCTTAAAGATGCAAATGAAGGAAGGTTATAATGTATGTGTCTAGCTTCACCCAAGCACTAAGGTAGGTCACAGGCAAAGTGCATCGCTTTCTCTGGTCTTTCCGGGTATTCCCTTTCCAAAGGGTTAATTATTGCATTATACTAGCACATTAATAATTAAAACCCGGAGCATTGTATTTACTAATCAGAACACTACAGGGTATTTTTATTTGAAATATGTCTTTTACCAACATAGACTTTTATTTATCTGGGGAATAAAGTTTACTGAGTGGGCACAGCGCTGAATAGTTCATTAGCGGGTCACCATAGATAAGTGGGCTGTCTATGCTAATTGGTAGGAAATCTGCTTCCCATAATTACCCACTAATATTGTGGGTTAATTAGTAGCAGAGCAATGACATGTTAAGACCATCAGAAAACGAAATAAAATTGAAATTGAGATGAGAACAAATAATGTGAAAAGCCATTAGGTTTTCTAACAGTTTATATATTCAATGTCAGATGTACCTTTCGGTCAATTCAGAATATTATACTTTGTGACGTCTACAGCACCTGACCATTGGTTAACATTAGAACAGTAAATGTAACCCACATACATCATTTAGCAGTTAACATTTTAAATATAGCAACTTTTGTATTATCCCAATGCATCTAAAATAAAAAATGAAGCAACTTTGCAAATTGATTAAAAATATTGTATGGTTCTGTGTTTACAGCTTTGATGCAGGTCTATGTGTGTCCATGGTTACAGACTACCAACAAACCCTGTGTAGTCTGATCCTGCAGTTATACTTCCGCCCATCGGTTCCCTGTTACTTGTTTACATACATTTGATAAGTTAGTAAGACGTATGGAACACATCGAAGAGAATATGACTGTAACCATGGCGACACATAGGCCAGCATAGGAGCTGTAGACAGAGGTCAATGTAGGCATTTAAATATTGTTTGCGGTCATGTCCATCAATTGACATTAATTCGATGCACAAGTATTCTTTTCTACTTTTCTTCTTTCCTGTATAATCTTGATTTTGATTGTCTACTGTTAGGCTATGTTCACATCTCCCTCGAAGGCTCCATTCAGTGTCTCTATCACAGATCTTATCCAATTTTATGGGAAGAATAGCAAAGCATGCAACACTATTCTTCAAGTCAAAATGACAGACACCATAAGGGAGCCCAACGGACCCCATTATAAGTCAACGGTGTCCACCAGGCGTCGATGGTATCTGTCATATGACAGATCCGGCCCTGCATTCTGGTTTTCGTTAAAATTGGAAACCAGGACGCAGATTTGAACAGAGCCTTTTTCACTATTTCGCAAAAAATGACAACAATATTGAAAAACGTATGCAGGAAAGCTTGGTGTGTTATACAGTTTCCGAACTGGTAAATAAAGAATATCGTCCGCAATCTTCCAAAAATTATATAGTTATTCTCACTTCTCTGATGATGTTCAGTTCAGAAGACAAACCTCCTCCGCCTCGAGATCCGTCTCCTAATCACCATTAAGTAGACACCGGGCAATAGTAGACACCATGTAGTATAATATATCTCCAGATGCCGGTTCTTGTACTAATATGAGCGAGAGAACGCCACAGTTGTTTCAATTTCCCCCACAATTGAGATTTTATGAACGGTAGAAACAACCCAACATAAAGTAGTAGTGCAACAGTTTTTCATACAAGGAATATTTTTATTATACTCACAAGTTTTAAAATTCATTAAAGCATATTGATAAATTCACACGCGTCTCTTTTACAGTCAGTTAGCCGCCTTGTATGACCCGAGAGAAGCCAAGCGGTGAGATTGAATATATTACAATAAAAAAAAAAACTTTAGGCCTCATGCACACGACCAAGCATTTGCATGCGCAATTTATCTGCATTTTTGCTGATAAATTTCGGAGACATTCATTTCTATGGCACTGTGCACACAACTGTGGTTTTCACTAAACCGGTCTGAGGCTGAGAATATGGACCGCAAAAGCTCAGGACATGTCTTTTTATGGTCCGAATTTGCGGCTTCACTAAACTGGTGAAATTGCTGTGGATCCGTGAATCCTGGCGACACACGGATGCAAAACAAAGGTTTTTTTGCGATAAAATGGACCGCAACGGATCCGTGGTTTGCGGACCGCAAAACCAATACGGTCATGTGCATGAGAACTTAGTCTCAAAATTAATTGATGACTGAAATTAGATTCTTATGAAAATTGCATCCGCCTTGAGCGGGGGTATGCAGAGAGTACAGGAGGCTACATAGCAAAAGTCAATACGGAGCCCCTCTCCTAGTGTCGGTTTAGACCACCATCCTAATCCCATGCATGGTAATGATAGCTGGATGAACCCATATTTTCCTCTCCCTTTACCATGTCTTGTAGGAGGGAAGGGTGGCGGTTCCCCTCTACTTTGCTTGGTAAAATTGACCTTGAACTGGTTTACATTGTCCATGGACATAGGAAATGGACCAACTTGGTGTGAACCTTGCCTTTCCATGGGCACTATGGTGCCTACACCCATGGTCTTCAATATGGCTTCCGCCAGGGATTACCTTTCTGTATTACAATTAGTGTCTAGTGCTTGTTGTAAAGTATTCTTAAAATTTGTGCTTCTTATTTAATGGTCTTTTATGATGGTCCTTTCTTATCCCGTACGTAAAAACATGTGGTTCTCATAGGTCACAGAAACCTATTAATGTGAATCTATAGGAGACTTGTGTTTTCACCTCGCAATTAGCATCAACTCCATCTAGCACAATAAATAATTCAGCAGTAAACTACATGTGCAGTATGTTAAAGGCAATAATTGAGTAGATCATCTACTCCAGCTTTACAGAATGAACGTTCCAAATGGCCTGCAACCAAACTGCTCCGAACTTTGATAGAAAGCTCAGGAGAACATGTACATCTTCACCATTTCTATATAGTCAACAATATCTTATACGTTATGTGCAGAAGTCATTCTTATTGCTCATGATTAGTGCTTTCGGTAAAAAATGTAATTTTGTATCAAAGCTCAAAGTTTAACAAAACGTGTAATTTGGTCTTCGACCGGTCAAAAACCAACAATTTTGACATAAACTTTTGTGCCCAATTATTAAGCAACCAGAATAAGATTTGTTTCACAATTATTATTTTACTCCTTTTGGTAACAACTGCCCCACAATTCAGTGGGAGCGGCAGCAGTTACTAAAAACCTCCCTGAGAACAGGGGAAATGAGCTGTAGTATAGTTCTCCGTATAACGTGGTTAGAGGGTAGAGGGTGGCTATGAAGGGGGTGAGCTTTGACAACTGTTGATGCTCTTTGGGAATTGTGGGGTACCAGCAGATGTTTTCCAAAACATTTATCGCCCTGACATGTGGTATACAATTACTTTCAAAAAAGAGTATATTTAGGTATGTTTTAATTGACCCAATTTGAGTCTATTTTGAAAAGTGTTATATCCTGCCTGGGTGTTTCACTTTAAAATATTCAGTTGCCAGCATAGCCACCATTGCCTTCAATAACTTTTATGAGGCTAGCATCCATCGTATATTTATTTTTACACAGCAGCTGGTTGGAGTGGAACTATATATGGAGAAAGTCAAAGAGGCCAAAGCACCTTTGTTCTAGGGATCATGGAGGGCAAGAGTAGGGAAATTAAATATAAAAAATAAAGAAATAAACCTGCTACCTGTATGTCAGGAGGCATTTATTTGTCTCTCCCACCTCGTACTAAACCTTAGATCAGACATATTTCTGGCTGGGTGGCAGCCTGCTGTACCAGAAACCTCTCCACACTGATTCATCTGCAATTGTAAGCCAGGCAAGTTAAGTCCGGCCCCTTTGCCGTCACCCATGAGTTGGTCCTTAGAAGAAATATAGTGAGTTAAGAGAATATGGACCTATGCATCAAGAAGATATTTTGGAAAATGGACAAACCTTTTAAATGATACGTAGGATTGAAGCTAACAAACTTCCTAGGTTTTTATTTTATTTTATACTGTTAAAAGTAATATTTGCTTACTCATTAAAGACCCTAGTTTGATAACCTAACACTTATTGGGACCTATTGTTGTCAGATTTACTCTTATATTATTCTTAGATTATTCTTTTCACTGCATAACCTTGACAATGAATTAGTGCAGACTGAGTAGTGGAAAGTTCCTAGTGGCGGTTTTCCCTGAATGTAACTTTGTGGTTGTCACTACCCCTTTAAATTAAGGCATATCAGAACTTTTGTGACTGGGCAGTGTTACATAGGCAACAGTCTGGCAATGTTATTTGTATAATGTATCATTGTATTGTTTCGGAATTATAAGGAACACCATTGGGGGGCATAAATAGAAGATACTGTACAGGGCACCATCCAATTTAAAGGGGTTGTCCAAGGTTTAAGAAACATGGCTGCATTCTTCCTAAAACAGCACCCCAGCTGTCAATGAGTTGTGTCTGGTATTGTAGATCAGCTCAATTTAAGTGAATGGGGCTGAGCTGCAATACCTTATATAACCTGTGGACAGGTGTGGCACTGTTTTGTAAAGAAAACAGATATTTTTTTCAAATCCTGGACAACCCCTTTAAGCCCAACCCTGAATACATGATGCCATTTTTCAGGATAAAGTTCTCCTTTAAGGCCAGGTTCCCACGGGTAGGATATGCTGCGTAAAAAACTGCACATTGTGGTGTGGTTTTTCGGCCATAATTTCCGCACACAATTCCGTTGCTGAAATTCCACAGCATTTACGCTACATGGGAACCCGGCCTAAAGCCATTTGCCCACTGTGGTCTTCTGCTTTCATGAGTTGCTTTGACAATCAACCTGGCTGTCATTGTTCCTTGGTTAGGGGAAGCCCCACTGAATTTATGTATTCTCCTTGACTTTTTTGGAAACTCCCCAAATGGGCTTACTGGCAGAAACAATGCTCAAGATGTTCTGCATTAAGCAGTAAGTAATCCTGGACATATAGACCTAATGTCTCTGTGCACGGCCATAAACTTTCCAGAACAATATTGTAACCTCAAGTCTTCCTCTTTTAATGGCTTTCCTGACTGCCATTAAGCATCGTTATAAACTTCTCGTTACACGCACACAGCATCATCCACACATTTACCACAGTCAAAGCTATTCTCTTGAATATTTCCGTCTGACTTGAATATTACTCCTAAGGGTTTCCTACTCCAGTCATAAAATGTGCTTATCTTTTTGAGAAGAAAACATATCCAGTATCCACTATTTATTTTTTCCTTCCCATTATCAAATTTTATGTTTTTCTCATCAGTACTAATTTACTTCAAAGTGGTTTAACATAAAATGTAATTGATTTACTCTATCTATCTATCTATCTATCTATCTATCTATCTATCTATCTATCTGTCTATCTATCTAGGTTTGTGGAGTCCCCCTGGGGAAAACATTGGGAACCCTTACCTTTTTTGGTAAGAAGACTGGCTCAGAAAAAAAGGCTAAGGCCGTGTTCACACAACCGCCTACCATTGATTTAAGTTCCGCCTCAATGGGAGGCAGAGAAAGCATTTTTCACTGGGTTTTTTTGCTTGCGGCGCTCATTTCTTCAGGAATTTAGAGGCAGAATTTTCGGCCTGCAAAAAAAACTCAGTGTGAACAGGGCCTTAAAGGAGTTGTACAGGATTAGAGAAACATGGTTGCTTTCTTCTAAAAACAGTGTCACACCTGCCCATGCGCTGTGTCTGGTGTTTCAACTCAGCTCCTATTAAGTGAATGGGGCTGAGTTTCAATACCACACATAACCTGTAGACAGGTGTGGCACTGTGTTTTGAAAAATATAAGCCATATTTTTCTAATCTGTACCAACCCTTTAAAATTCAAGGTTGACTGTATGTAAACGCAACCATAACCGGTCATATGCTCAAGAGTCTGTACATTGTATAGCTGCTTTAATTATACCGTGTCCTCCTGTGACACGCCGGTGGTTACCAGTGATTTTATTTTCCTTACTGACAAAGTTGCAGCTTTGGAAGGTAAAATATTAAACTTAAGATTTCAGGTTCCTGGATCTCTGCAAGTATGACATGACGAAAATGGGTCATTGGGGCTAACAGCAGTCAATACCCTACATGCCAGATGAGATGTGATGATGTAAATTAAGCTTCAACTGGTTGATATTATGTATTCATAGATGTTTAGTGCGAATCGGCAGAGTTCACTAACTTGACCTCCCAGCTGGGACTTATCCCCGGGACTGCGCTTGAAATGGGTAAAACTATTGCTGATTGACTTATCCACTGATCATTTGCTGGTTTGTTGCTTCTAAGTAGCGAATAACATTTTTAAAGAAATTATTAGAATAAGTTTTACCCGATGGTACCTCCATTTTATTAAAGCCATTTTTCATTTTGATATGAAATTCATGATTGTTCTGACCCAATTACTGAGTATGTGGACACTATATACAGTATTTACTTTCATTAATGGAGTTGTGCGCTTTAGATAGTCTCTTTTTATTAGAAGATTCTCCTGATCAGCTGCAATCTGTGAGGGAACCTGGCAGCAAGTTTTTAATTATCCTGCAGCACCACCAGAGGAGAAATGAAGCATTACACATTTCCCATTGAAATCAATAAGCTGTCTATGTATTGCACGGACATGCCGGATCCTCCGTAGTGAGATATACTCTTTATAGCAGCTCTACACCCTGTCAGATAGACGAGGATCCTGAATGGAGGATCCCCCTATAAACTCAGAATTGGATTTTTTTTTAAAAATGTATTTGAGAAATTGTTTTCTAAACTAAATAGCTTTAAGATAAATCAGTTACTGGATGCTGGGAATTTCAAAGATAAGACAGGGTAAGAAAATAGTGTATTTACAGTATGTATGTTGTTGGTTTTTTTAATTTATGAACCATCTACCCCTTACTGTACAGATGTAGCCATCTTTATCTTGACTCTGAAAACTCGCTGCAGTGTGATATCACACAACAAAAGCCATTGAAAAGTCACTGAAAAAGTCAAGATAATGCATCTTGCCACTGTGTATTTAATTAGTTAAGAGTCAAGATAAAGATGGCTACATCTGTATATTACTCATATAGTAGAATATCATATGTTTGAAGTAAGTGCCTCTGATCAATGTTTATGAGTAAGCAGGAACTAAGGTGTATCTTCACTCTGGCATACACTTTTGCACCAGTGTATAGGGAATTGTTGATAGAGCAGCTCATCTTGTAGAATCTTGTTGAATGGCTCTTTGGATCCCAGCCATCCCCTGTATTCTACTAATATACAGTAGACACAGAAAGTGGATGAGCTTCTATACTAAAAGGAGCCATGCTCATTCACGCCTGCGCTTGTGTGCCTGACGGTTCTCAAATACCCCTGTTTAATAAAAGTAGACACCAAAATTATAAATGGCACATGGTAGATGGGGGCCCTGTTACAGATTTTGCATGATTTTTAATATCGTTTATGTTTCCCCCATAGTAACACCCCTGAGCCTTTGGTGCCAGCTTTAATAAGTACATAATACAGTTCCTCTATTTTTTAAAGGGGCACTGGTTTTGAGCCACTTAAAGGGGTTTTCCTACCAGCAAAAATTGATGGCCTATCCTCAGCATAGGCCATCAATAGCTGATGGGTCAGGGTCTGACTCCCGGGACCCCCACTGAACAGCTGTTTTGAAGGGGGTGCAGCGCTCATACGAGGGCTGCTTCCCCTTTATTTCTACTTCCTCACTGTGTATCTTCGACACGGATGTAGCGGCGATTCACAGGTATTGCAGCCTTTTCTCCCATTCACTTCAATGGGAGAAGAAGGCTGCAATACGTTGCGGCCCCTTCAAAACAGCTGATGGGCAGGGGTCCCAGGAGTCAGACCCCGACCCATCAGATATTGATGGCCTATCCTGAGGATAGGCCATAAATGTTTACTTGCTGGAAAACCCCTTTAAAGTAACTATCATTACAAGTTTTATTACATAGATGAATGCCCTGGATTCCACTAATTATTGTACTATTATATTGTATTATAATTTTTTAACATCAATTCCTTTATTCGGAGATCATTTCTATGCTTTGTTAAATATTTTATAAATCTTATTACCTGAAATGACCAGTCACAGAGGCTGCCCTGATGCCTATTATGACACCTGTATTCTGCTGACAGGAATTTGGTTATCACATCACAGCCCTAAAAAAAATAATTTGGGGGTAGTTTCTGGAGTCATATTATTTTGAGAGCTGCCCATCCTATGGCGGCTATATTTTCTTTGCACTGTATGGGTGCTGTATGTCTGATGTGTGGGTGCTGTATGCCTGTTGTATGGTTGCTGTATGTCTGTTGTGTGGGTGCTGTATGTCTGTTTTATGGGTGCTTTATGTCTGTTGTATGGGTGCTGTATGTATGTTGTGTGGGTGCTGTATGAAGAGACTTAAGAGAACATTTTCACCACAGGTGTCAAGTGTGCCAAGACTGGCATTGACCCTAGTATAAAACCTGAAGTGCCTCCAAACTGGAGTTTCACATTACCATTTCGTAATACTTGATATTTGGTCACTGCCACTTGCAGTTTGGGTATTTCCGATGTCATTGTGGCTAATGTGATAAACGACTGCTTTTTTATGCATACAATCAATTTGTTTAATCCTTCATTAACGATCTCTTGAGATGTCTTATTGCTTTATCCGTTAGCACATATCAGAAGGTGTAAGTAGGGCGACCAATGTGACATTTTGTGTGAAGCTCTCAAATACCCATGTGCCCAAAAGCTGATGTCATGTCTTAATCAGGATGTATACCCAGCAATTGGAGCCATGTATATTTAATGAGCTCTGTTAAAAGATTTTATACAAATGCTTTCCCAACAGACGTAACAGCAGGTTCTTTGTTTATAAATATTTTTCTACTTTCTTTCTGCCTCTAATCGCTAATTCCCTGCTCCTTAATGGCACCTTAGGGGAAAGGCTTTTTTTTTCATCAGGCCTGTAGTGAAGCCCTTTATGACTGCACCTGACGGTACATAAGATTAATGGCCCAAAAGGAAACTGTTGGAAAAACTGAGAGTGTATGTCCTTAAAGCATAAATAACACTATAGCTAGACAATTGGGTCAGAGCATCTCCAAAATGGCAGGTTTTGTGGGATGTTACCGATGGTTAGTACCTACCGGAAGTGGTCAAAGGAAGGACAAGCAGTAAACTGGTGACAGGGTCATGGGCTAACAAGACTTACTGTTTTGGCTAGCCAATCTGGTCCAATCCCAGAAGAGCTACTGCAGCACAAATAGCCACAGACCGGTCAGAGTTCCCATGCTGACCCCTGTCCAAGGCCGAAAGCATTTTCAAGGGGACCGTGAGCATCAGAACTGGACGATGGAGCAATGAAAGAAGGTGGTCTGGTCTGATTAATCAGGTTTATTTTACATCATGTGGACGGCCAGGTGCGAGGGCGTCACTAACCTGGGGAAGCGATGGCACCAGGATGCATTATGGGAAGAAGACAAGCTGACGGAGGTCGTGTGATGCTCTGAGCAAGGTTTTGCTGGAAAACCTTGGGTCCTCACATTTATGTGGATGTTACTTTGACACATACCCCGTACCTAAACATTGTTGCAGACCAAGTACACCCCTTTGTGACAATAATATTCCTTAATAGCAGTGGCCTCTTTCAGCAGAATAGACCACTCTTTATCATGTTCCCCAAACTGAAAAGATTCCCACTGAAAAGATTTGAAAAACAAGGCTCTGTCAAGAAGGCCAAAAGTGGCTGCAGCGGGAAAGGGTTAAAACTCTTTTTTTACTTGAGTGCAGCTTCTCAACTATCCTTTTATATATATATATAGCAGACAAAAAAATGGCGACCGCGCACTGCGAACACTTATGCAACCTAAACTGCTAAATATAAATAAATATGCATTACTGCTAAATCTACTTACAAATAGGGAGGTTCTTAGTGCACATTTTGATCAAAAAGTGTTTGCCCACCTGCCACGACAAGGCGACCTCTGTAAGGTGGGGACCTACTTTACACATACACCCAGAAGAATTCAGCAGCATTCCAATATGAGCAAAAATAAAGTGATTTATTCAATCAAATGCAGAGATGCAACGTTTCTGTCCAGCCTTAGGACCTTTCTCAAGCATGTGATAGGTCATCAGTACATGATCTGTGGGGGTCCGACCCCCCCGACCCTGCACAGATCAGCTGGTCCGGTGCCTCCGTGCACTGGACTTACATGCCGGAAGCAGTTGGCTCCGGCCACTGAATAGCGGCCGAGCTTCTACAGCACAGCCGCTATGCTATGTACAGAGCCAACTTCTTCCGGCTCCGTACATCACATTATGTGCCATAACATCCGGTACCCATAGGCCACTGGAGCGGTTTAACGGTGCGAGGTCCGGGTGCCAGACCCACACCGATGATATACTGATGACCTATTCGGTGGATAGCTCATCAGTTGTCAGAAGGTGGAATACCCCTTCAACGGATTACGTCTAAACCAACTTTCTGTACCACTTGTTAGAGCCGGGTTACCATGGATAACAAATCTGAGAACAGTTTTGAGACCGACACAGATTTTGATTTTCACAAAGTTTTCTGCTTCAGGGTTTTTAGATCTTTTAGTCAGATGTTTCTATGGTTACTGAAGTACAATTAGAAACATTTCATAAGTTTTTAAACTTTTATTGACAAACACATCAAGTTTATGCAAAGACTCAATATTTACAGTGTTGACCCTTTTTTTTCAAGACTTGGTCAATTCGCTCTGCCATGCTGGATGTCAGCTTCTGGGCCAAATCCTAACTGATAACCAATTCTTACCTAATCAGTGCTTGGAGTCTATTACAATTTCTGTGTTTTTTTTGTCCACCCACATTTTGAGGAGTGACCACAGGTTCTCAATGGGATTGAGATCTGGGGAGTTTTCTGGCCATGAAACCAAAATTTCAAAGTTTTGTTCACCGAGCCCCGTAGTTCTCACTTTTGCCTTGTGACATGGTCAATCATGCTGGAAATAGCATTGTTCATTACCAAATTGCTCCTGGATGGTTGGGAGAAGTTGCTCCTGGATGGTTGGGAGAAGTTGCTCCTGGGTGGTTGGGAGAAGTTGCTCCTGGGTGGTTGGGAGAAGTTGCACCTGGATGGTTGGGAGAAGTTGCTCCTGGGTGGTTGGGAGAAGTTGCTCTTGGAGGATGCTTAGATACCATTCTTTATTCATGGTAGTGTTCTTAGGCAAAGTTTTGAGCCCACTCCCTTGGATGAAAAGCAACCCCACACATTAATGGTTTTTAGGATGCTTTTCTGTTGGCATGACGCAGAACTCATGGTAGCACCCACCCTTTCTTCTCTGGACAATCATTCTTCCAAATGTCCCAAAAAGTCTGAAGGGGGCTTCATCAGCGAAATTAACTTTACCCCAGTCCTCTGCAATCCAATCCCAGTACTTCATGCAGAGGACTGTCCTCAATGTTTTTCTTGGAGAGAAGTGGCTTCTTTGCTGCCCTCCTTCACACCAGGCCAGCCTCCATAAGCCTTCACCTTACTGTGCGTGCAGATGCACTGACACCTGCCTACTGCCATTCCTGAGCAAGCTCTGCACTGGTGTAGAACCGATCCCGTAGCTTAGTTCTCTTTAGGAGACAGTCCTGCCACTTGCTGGACTTTCTTGGGCAACCTGTAGCTTTCTTCACAGCAATCGAATCTCTCTTCTTGAAGTTATTGATGATCCGATAAATGGATAAAGGAATTTTCCCAGCAGGGACATTTATGACATCTCCAGATTATATGTCAGAAATGTCAGAAAGATGCGGGTCCCACATCTGGGACCTGCACCTATCTTTAGAATGGGGCCCCCCAAACTCCGTTCTACCACTCTGTGTTGCGGCTGAATGAGGTGAATTCCAACCATAAAAAAGGTTATATGGTCTTGAGTTACAAAAACAGCGTATCTCGCTGAGCTACGCTGTTTATGTAAGTCCCATACAACTGAATGGTAGCTACAGAAACGGCGTAGCTCGCATGCTACGCTGCTTATGTAACTGCCATTCATTACTATGGGAGTTACGGAAACAGCGTAGCTCATGGTCGAAAATCACACGCATTAGCCGCATCCAAGATCGGAAGAACAGGGTTTAGGGTGCCCCATTCTAGAGATAGGCGTGGGTCCCAGACAGGGCCGGACTGGGACTTAAAATCAGCCCTGGTATTTTTAAGCACACAGGCCCACCGCAGGCCATACGCAGCCGCCAATGTTGGGCTGGGACCACCTTTCAGCTATACAAGACACGGGGAGATTTATTAAAACAGGTGTAAATGAAAAGCGGAATAGTTCCTGATAGCTCCAACACAAATGAATCCACCGCGTTCTGACGAGAATAATGAACATGCTTATTATTGTAGAGGATTTTTTTCGCGGAACAAAATTTTGAAGCAGACTTATTTCTGCTGCATGTGAATGGGGTATAAAATAGCCCATTCACTATTAATGAATGCAGAATGTTAGTGGATTTGAAAAGGATTTGGGTGTGGAATCAGGGACTTAGTCCTAATCAAATCCTGATTGCGTGATCATGGCCTAATACTGACGTATAATGATTGCAAATTATACCAGTATACAATGCTAAAATATCACCATACCTAACTAAATAGTAGGATTTCAATTTCATATTCAGCCATATACACACACACACACACACACACACACACACATCCTGGAAACATGACACACAGATGCAACCCAGAAGCTGGACACATGCTGCATTCGTGCCACTCACACCTAGGACGCATGCGCACACACACCACTCACACCTAGGACACATGCGCACACACACCACTCACACCTAGGACACATGCGCACGCACACCACTCACACTTATGACTCATGTGCAGTACATATATACACCAGAACCAAGCTCAGTACATATATACAGCACCAGAACCAAGCTTAGTACATAAATACAGCATCAGAACCAAGCTCAGCACATAAATACAGCACCAGCACAAATACAGCTCAATTTAGTGCAACCCCTACCGTATAGGTTTGTACAGCGTAAAACTACAGTTCCCAGCATGGACCAAACAATGGTAAGGATATGCTGGGAGTTGCTGTTTCACAAAAAAAAAAAACATACCACCCATCATCTCACTGCAGATCATACAGTGACTACAGTACTGATTAGGGGCAGAATAAACATTTATATTAAGTGACTCACCAGTGACGATCTCAGATTCTAGTTGTTATTTTTCTATTTTCTTCTTCATCCGGTCCAGACCTCTATGATGACTTCTCCCAGCCACAACCCATTTCTGCAGAGTTTGCCGCTCAGAACTCTTCAGCTACTCACTATTCTGACATTTCTGCACCTACAAACGAAGATAAAATTCTCATGGAGACACACACTGTACCCCTAAATATAATAGCTCCCTACACTTGACCTCTAATTATAATAGCACCATACACTGTGTCCCCGATTATAATAGCACCATACACCGTGTCCCTGATTATAATAGCAGCATACACTGTGTCCCAGATTATAATAGCACCATACAGTGTGTCCCACACACACACACAGACTACTCCCCGTAGATAGTGCCCCCATAGAGCCACATGTAGATAGTGCCCCCATAGAGCCCCCTGTAGATAGTGCCTCACATATAGCGCCCCTGTATATAGTGCCCCAAATATAGCCCCCCTGTAGATGGTGCCCTACATGACATCATCGCGCCGCTAGCATCATTGAAAGGCGCTGATTGGCGGGGCAAGTCATTGTAAGGAAGGTACAATAAGTGCAGGAGGGGTTTGGCGCTGGCTGGTTTTAGTGGCACCTACGCCCAGGGCCGATTCTTGCTGTTCTTCTGCCTGAGGCAAAAATTTAACTGCGCCCCCCAGATCTTGATTGGCATCCCCCTGACTGTTCTATATTACTACCAGCCTTGGCATGCGCGGTACAGCGATGAAGCTGAGCAGAGTACACCTCGCTGAATGGTGCGTGCTGATGGAGTACAAGGCAATGGCGCATCCAAGAAAGTTGGAGGAGACTGGTAGTGGTGTATAACAGTCAGGGGGATGTCAACCAAGCATGGAAAGGTGGGTTTGCAGTTAGGACTGTGAGACTCTACAGGATAGTGGCACCGACCCATGACCCTTAATAGAGTAATTAGCATATAGTGTGCACTATTTTAAAAGTTGATTTTATGGATTTTACTGTATCTGAAACAAACATACAGGGGAATGTTTGGAAATATTGTCAGGTCATGTATTACTGCATGGTGGCGGTTAAAAGGGTTAAAACTACCAGACAGGTTCCGATTAAACATACCATGAATTGCAAAAATACCATCTGCTCTGCAATTTTGTATTATGAATATATCCTATATAATTACAGGACCAGAACCAAGCTCATACATATATACAGTACTGTACCCAAGCTTAGTACATATATACATCACCAGAACCAAGCTTATACATGTATACACACACACACCAGAACAAAGCTCATACATGTATAAACACACACGACACCAGAACCAAGCTCATACATGTATATACACACACAACACCAGAACCAAGCTCAGTACATAAATACAGTACCAGAACAAAGCTTAGTACCTATATACATCACCAGAACCAAGATCAATACATAAATCCAGAACCAGGCTCAGTACATATATACAGCACCACAACCAGGCTCAGTACATATATACAGCACCACAACCAAGCTCAGTACATATATACACACACACACACACACACACACACACACACACACACACAACACCAGTACAAATACATTTCAGTACAGAGATCATTTGCAAAGTCAGGTTAGCAGCTTCCAGTATGACCTGAACAATGGTAATCATATACTGGGAGTTGCTTACACCCCAAAAAGCAGTACCCTCCATCATCTGTACAGATCATACAGTAATAGTTAGGCTTCGTTCTCACCTGCATCGGGGTTCCGTTCATGGGTTCAGTCAGACCTTTCCGTCAGAGGAACCCACGAATGGAAACCAAACGGAAACCATAGCTTTCCGTTAGCATTACCATTGATTTCAATGGTAATGCTTTGCTAATGGTTTTCGTTTGTCTCAGTTTCACAAGGTTTCAGTTTTTGGGGCGGTATCAATAGAGTAGTCGACTGTATCCACCTGTAATCTATCACATCTAATTTAGATGTGATGTATTACAGGTGGATCCTGCGTGTCAGAGACACACAGGACCCGCTGACACTGAAACCGTCAGTCCCACAAACCTGACGTGTTCAGGATTCAGCATAAGATACAGCTGCTCTGTATACAGGATGCAGAGCAGCTGTATCTCAAAAAGTAAAAAGATTTTTTAATAAAAAATAATTATAAATGTAACAGCAGGGGGTAGGGAGACGGACAAGTGAGCCCTAATCTACCCGCCACTCTGTCCCTGCCTACTTGCAACGACCCGCCCTAGGCGACGGGGTACAACTGGGCGGCGGTCCCTGCGCTCAGTAAGTGCACGACAAACACGACAAACATACAAGGAACACAAGCAAGGAAAAGGGGCCGTTGCCCACGGCAACACCGTGAGCAACCAGAGTGGTGAACGAGCCGAGTCAAGCCAGGAGTGTGCGAGGTACAAAACGAAAAGCAGAAGAGTAGTCGGTAAGCCAGGGTCGGTATGGAGCAGGATCAAAAATAGCAGGAGCTGTAGCTGGGCCAGGAACCACAAGGAAGGAAACAAAAGCAATAACAAGCACCGAGGGACAGGAAGTGCAGGCTTAAATAGACCGAGGGCGGGAGCTAGCTGAGTCTGGCCAGGTTACGATAGGCTCTCCCACTCCTAAGCCTGCCAGCCTGAATGGTGGAAGCAGGAGTCAGTCTCAGGGATGTATTCTCAGGTGCTGACTGATTAGTTCTGGGAGTTAACCCCGCAGTGCCTGGCAGATCCTTTACAGTACCCCCCCTTTTATGAGGGGCCACCGGACCCTTTCTAAGTGGACCTGGCTTACTGGGGAAACGCAGGTGGAACCTCCTGACCAATACCCCAGCGTGAACATCCCGGGCGGGTACCCAAGTCCTCTCCTCAGGCCCGTATCCTCTCCAATGGACCAGGTACTGGAGGGAGCCTTGGACCATCTTGCTGTCCACAATCCTGGCCACCTCGAATTCCACCCCCTCCGGGGTGAGGATGGGA
The DNA here is from genome assembly GCF_050947455.1 of Rhinoderma darwinii. Taxonomy (NCBI): domain Eukaryota; kingdom Metazoa; phylum Chordata; class Amphibia; order Anura; family Rhinodermatidae; genus Rhinoderma; species Rhinoderma darwinii. Next base: position 101,011,761 of record NC_134694.1, read on the forward strand.
ACAGGAGGTCTCCTCGAGGGAGCCAAGGACGGGGAGCAGCGTTTGAGGAGGGAGGCATGAAACACGTCGTGTATCCGAAAAGACGGGGGTAACTCCAGCCGGAAGGAGACAGGATTGAGGACCTCAATGACCTTATACGGCCCAATAAACCGGGGAGCAAACTTCTTGGACGGAACCTTGAGACGCAAGTTCCTAGACGACAACCACACCAGATCCCCGACCATAAACAGGGGGTTAGCAGAACGTTTTTTATCAGCCTGAGTTTTTTGTACGCTCTGGGACACCTCTAGGTTTTTCTGAACCTGGGCCCAGACTGTGCACAGTTCCCGATGAACGACCTCTACCTCAGGATTGTTGGAACTACCAGGTGAAACGGAGGAGAACCGTGGATTAAACCCAAAATTACAAAAAAAAGGAGAGGCCCCCGACGAGTTACTGACCCGGTTATTAAGGGAAAATTCGGCGAGGGGAATGAAAGAGACCCAATCAAATTGACAGTCAGAGACAAAACACCTTAAGTATTGTTCTAGAGACTGATTAGTCCTCTCCGTTTGGCCATTGGTTTCAGGATGGAAGGCAGAGGAGAAGGACAGATCAATCCCCAACTTCATACAGAAGGCTCTCCAAAACAATGAAACAAATTGTACCCCTCTGTCCGAAACAATATTGACAGGGACCCCATGGAGACGCAGGATGTGTTTGACAAACAAGGTAGCCAACGTTTTGGCGTTGGGTAGTTTCTTGAGGGGCACAAAGTGGCACATCTTACTGAAGCGGTCCACCACCACCCACACCACCGACTTGCCTTGGGATGGAGGCAAATCGGTGATAAAATCCATGGAGATATGTGTCCAAGGTCTCTGGGGAATGGGCAACGAACGCAGTAAGCCCGCTGGTCGGGACCTGGGAGTCTTGGACCTAGCACAAACCTCACAAGCGGCGACGTAGGCCTTAACGTCTTTAGGCAAACCAGGCCACCAATAATTTCTGGTAATGAGGTGTTTGGTACCCAGGATGCCTGGATGGCCAGATAGTGCGGAGTCATGATTTTCCCTAAGTACCCTTAGCCGGAATTGCAGGGGAACAAACAGCTTGTTCTCAGGAAGGTTCCCGGGAGCTGCACCTTGATCAGCAGCAATTTCAGAGACTAAATCAGAATCGATCGAGGAAATGATTATACCTGGAGGCAAAATACAAGCAGGATCTTCCTCCGAAGGAGGGCTGGCCATGAAGCTACGCGACAGTGCATCAGCCTTAATATTTTTAGACCCAGCCCTATAGGTAACCAAAAAATTTAATCTGGTAAAAAATAACGCCCATCGAGCTTGTCTCGGGTTTAGCCTCCGGGCAGATTCTAGGAACACCAGATTCTTGTGGTCGGTAAGGACCGTTACCTGGTGTCTAGCCCCCTCCAGGAAGTGGCGCCACTCTTCAAATGCCCATTTAATGGCTAAGAGTTCGCGGTTGCCAATATCATAGTTACTTTCAGTTGGCGAAAACTTCCTGGAGAAGTAGGCACAGGGGCGGAGATGGGTGAGGGACCTGGTACCCTGGGACAAGACAGCCCCCACTCCCACCTCAGATGCGTCAACTTCCACGATAAATGGCTCCATTTGGTTGGGCTGAACCAGCACCGGGGCCGAGACAAAGCACTTCTTAAGGACCTCAAAAGCCTGGACAGCCTCAGGAGGCCAGTGGAGGAGATCAGCACCTTTGCGAGTGAGGTCCGTAAGGGGCTTAGCGATGACCGAGAAGTTAGCAATAAATCTCCTGTAATAATTAGCAAACCCCAAAAAACACTGTAACGCCTTCAGGGAGGCAGGTTGGACCCATTCCGCCACAGCCTGAACCTTGGCTGGGTCCATGCGGAATTCATGAGGAGTGAGGATTTGACCCAAAAATGGAATCTCCTGTACCCCAAACACACATTTTTCGGTTTTGGCAAACAGTTTATTTTCCCGAAGGACCTGGAGCACCTTCCTGACATGCTCCACGTGGGAGGACCAGTCCTTGGAAAACACCAGTATGTCATCAAGGTACACTACCAGAAAAATCCCCAGGTAATTTCTCAAAATCTCATTTATGAAATTCTGGAAGACAGCAGGGGCATTACACAACCCAAAGGGCATGACGAGGTATTCGAAATGGCCTTCGGGCGTGTTAAACGCAGTCTTCCACTCATCCCCCTCTTTGATGCGAATAAGGTTATACGCCCCCCGTAGATCCAATTTAGAAAACCATTGGGCCCCCTGAACCTGATTAAAGAGATCAGGAATCAAAGGAAGGGGATACTGGTTCCTTACCGTGACCTTATTCAGGCTACGGTAGTCAATGCATGGCCTAAGACCACCATCCTTCTTCCCCACGAAGAAGAAGCCAGCACCTACCGGAGAAGAAGAGGGACGAATGTAACCCTTGGCCAGGGATTCCTGGATAGCTTCACGTTCGGGACAAGAAAGATTAAATATCCTACCCTTAGGAAGCTTAGCTCCTGGTACCAATTCGATAGCGCAATCGTATTCTCTATGAGGAGGTAACACTTCGGAGGCCTCCCTAGAGAAAACATCAGCGAAGTCCTGAACAAACTCGGGTAGCGTATTCGCCTCCTTAGGGGGAGAAATAGAATTAACAGAAAAACATGACGTACAACATTCATTACCCCATTTGGTTAGCTCCCCAGTATTCCAGTCAAACGTAGGATTATGCAACTGCAACCAGGGAAGACCTAGCACCAAATCGTACGATAATCCCTGCATCAACAGTACAGAGCATTGCTCCAAATGCATGGAGCCAACAAGGAGTTCAAAAACAGGGGTATGCTGTGTAAAATAACCATTAGCAAGAGGAGTGGCGTCGATACCCACTACCGGGACAGGTTTAGGCAAATCAATAAGAGGCATAGCAAGGGACATAGCAAATTCCACAGACATGATATTAGTAGAGGACCCTGAATCCACGAAAGCACTGCCGGTAGCAGACCTACCATCAAAAGAGACCTGAAAGGGAAGCAAGATCTTAGTACGTTTCATATTTACGGGAAATACCTGTGCGCCCAAGTGACCTCCCCGATGATCACTTAGACGCGGAAGTTCTCTGGCTGCAACCTTACGCTTAGGACAGTTGTTCACTTGATGCTTGTCGTCCCCACAGTAGAAGCAGAGACCATTCTTCCTGCGGAATTCTCTACGTTGTTGGGGGGACACGGAGGCCCCGAGTTGCATAGGTATCTCTGAATCTTTCGGGGAGGAACGAAGCAACGGAGCTTCGGGAGGCATCATGGGGGAGTCGGAGGAGAAAACACATAAACGTTCACGTTGTCGTTCCCTGAGACGTTGGTCAAGTCGTATCGCTAAAGCCATAACCTGGTCTAGGGAGTCAGAAGAGGGATAGCTAACTAGCAGGTCTTTCAGGGCATTCGACAGACCCAACCTAAACTGGCACCTTAAGGCAGGGTCATTCCACCGAGAAGCTACGCACCACTTCCGAAAGTCAGAGCAATACTCCTCAACAGGTCTCTTACCCTGACTTAAGGTCACCAGCTGACTCTCGGCAAAGGCAGTCCTGTCAGTCTCGTCATAAATAAGTCCGAGAGCAGAAAAGAAACAATCAACGGAGGAAAGTTCAGGGGCGTCAGGAGCCAAGGAGAAGGCCCACTCTTGGGGCCCTTCCTGG